>NC_056762.1:37138972-37440027 GCF_018687715.1 Carya illinoinensis | reverse complement strand
TTTTCACTAGATGACCGACTACTGTTGTGTCTAGACTAAGAACTGGACAAAAACTGCCCAAATATATGACATTCAAGAAAAAGAATCTGCATATTTTTTCTCATTCGTGAAACATACGGTCGTCGAACGTACGTACAGATGATTGATTCGGAGAAATGTCTCCATGTTAAGAACAATCCAGCACAGCCACTTCTTGACGCCGACACGGAATTAATATATATATATATATATATATATATTAGACATCATATGTGCATGTGTACGCTGTTGAGTCGATCGATGGTATTTAATTTGACCGAGTTAGCTAGGGTTCTAAAAAATCTGTCAATATTCATAGCGACGTCTTTTCATGATTATGTATATATAGCGACATGAATGCTCTAGTCATGAACTTGTCAAACCGGCCACAAAAAACTCGTTCAAGATTTTTCTTAATTGATTTACGTACGCGTTCATACATAAGACTTATTAAGGTGGTCCTAGCTCCTCCTAAAGAGTGTTTAAATTTGGATTCAATAAGGAATCCCAGCTAGTTCGACTACTGGAGATCTTGATCACTTTCTTCGCGGCGGGCTTTGATTTCCAGTACTGGCTGGCAAACTTCAATACTAGATTTTGAACACATACCCATTAAATCAATGCTTTTAAGTGTCTAATATTCTAGATCTAGCACTCATGCACGCACTAACTTCAGCTACCAAAGTAATAGAACGGAAGTACTGTCATTATACATATGTATTCCACGCGTGAAGCTTACATTTCACAAAAAAACTTTGAAGAAAGCCAGGTACTTCGGATGGAGAGGAAAAACAATTAGGTTGAGGTGGGAGATGGTCAAGATATCCTCACACGGACTCTTTAAACTTAAATGATTGAAGTATATTATTTTTCATTGAGAAATGTTTTGGTCACAAAAAAATTTTATAAGAATAAACTCATAAGCTGATGCACGTAGTTTGGTATTATACGTTAGATTGTAAAGCTACTTTTGTTATAGAGTAGATCTAACGTATTATCTGAGTCATATAAGTTTGTAGGATTACTTTTAAAATTTTATGAGATCTTTTGTGTTTGTAGCATTTCTCTTTTTCATTTTATAGATTTTGTCATCCCAAGGCATATTTAATTATAAAAAAACTACTTAAAGTACATATACCACATAGGGGTGCTACCCGCACCATACGGTGCGGGGTAGCCCCCTCCCCGCACCCCGCTCCGCATGGTGCGGGGGTGGGGTTTTTCCATCCGTCCCCCGCCCCCACATCCCCGGGGCGGGGTGCGGAGCGAATACCCGCCCCGCCCCGCCTCATTTTCCTTTTAAAAAATTACTACTTTTTTTTATATTTAAAAATTATTTCTAAATCTAAAAGTGATTAAAAATATATTTTTAGATCCAAATTGTAAATTTAAATTTTATAAATATGACTATAATTTAAAAATTATGTAATTTTTAAATTTGCTAGTGCATATTTTATATAAGTTGTAGTGTAGTAGTTTTAAACTATATAGTTTTTAAATTTGTTAATGCATACTTTGTAAACAACTCTAAAAAATTGTAATATATATATATTTATATATACACAATTTGTAAAATATAAAAATATATTTATATATATAAACATATATTTATGCTTTTGAATATATATAAATATTTATGCTTTTATATATATATATATATTTATATTTTTATATATAATATTTATATATGTAGGGGGCGGGGCAGGGGAAATGCGGAGCGGGGTTGGGCCCTCCCCGCCCCCCGCCCCCGCTAGGGGGACTAGATGCGGGGCAGGGCGAACGGGGGCCGGGGTAGCGGGGTGCGGGGCCCCGCTGCCCACCCCTAATACCACATCATGCTAAGAGCTTCTTGGTATTTGTCATAGGGGTGCTATTCGTCCATGCGGGGGTGGGGGGTGGGGTTTTTAGCCTCCCAACTGGCATCAGTGCCTTGGGGTAAGGGCAGACCTTGCCCGCTCCAATAGTATGGCCCACATGGTCCAAAAATTATTCATGGCCTAAAAATGACCAAAATCACTTTTTTTTTTATATTATTTTTAATTCAAATTGTAAATTTAAACTTGTAAATATGACTATATGCCAAAGCAATACAAGAGTCACACCATTGTTTTAGTAAGACACTTGTATTGCAATGTAGGACTTTTGTATTACATTAGCATCCTATATAAAGGCCACTATAGGCTACACTATAACTTGTATAAAGTATTAAGTAAATTAATACATATAACTATATTTATATATAGTAAAACTAATTATAACAAATATTTAAAAATATGTATATATATTTATATAAAATAAATATAAGTGGGTGGGCCAAGGCCTCTATAGGGCTAGCTTGCCCCTTGCCCCAGCATGGGCGAGCAGAGTTGCCAACCCCACCATGCTGGGGGTAGGGCAGCAAGGTGTGGGCCCCCCGCTACCCACCCCTAGTTTGTCAGAACTCTGACTTGGGAATACTCATGTATAGTTGAAAATAATAGAATCTAAGATGAAAAATAATATCTTCTATTGTTATTTTCATGGATCTAAACGATAGGACAATAATTGGAAGTAAAATTATAAGTTTAATTAAAAGATACATATAAACATTTTGGATACATAAACGGTTTCATCTTATCTTATCTCATTATTATAATTTTTTTAAATCCCTACACAAAATATAATAAACAATTCAGTTTTTTCAAATCTCAAAACAATAACAATATTAAAAATTAATATTCTAATAATATTTTATTCAACTTTCAACTTTCATATAAAACTATCTTATCTCATCTCACCTCACTATCTAAACTACACCTAACTCGATCCCTTTAATATGCTTGGATGCAATGCACCATGCGCACCAGAAGTAATAGTACTAGAAACAAGACAAGCTATAAGACCATAAAGTACTTCATGTGATTGTTTTGAAAAGCAACTTTTTACCTGAAAGAACATTATACGGCCCTCTCTCATAATCCACAGGACCCCGGCCCTCATGTGATGATGAGAATATATATGAATTAATGTGTATGTGAGTTCCCTCTAGCACATGCAATGTCAACCTCCTATAACTGTTCAATTGGCAGTTAGTTTCTTGTACTTCTTCTCCTTCTCTATTTTCCTTTCCGCACTCTTTTTTGAATTTTTGTCATGGCTACATATGCGCACGTTGTCCCGACTGATGACAAGATGAAGATAGAGTCGAAGGCGAAGACGATGGTGCGGACAAGAAGAGTCGTACACGTTGAATGGCTTCCAACATAAAGCACACTCCCTTTTGCCACCGCCCAATATTGCATGCGGCTGGGACCATATCTATAGTACTTCACTTTTCTTTTTAATGTTTCAAGCCGCACCATCATGCAGCATGGCATTATGGAGAACTATATATAGCCAGCCGACCAGCACCAAGACAAATTCCTAGGGGGGGTGGGAGCTGGGGGAAAACCCTAGCCTCTCATCTTGATAACATTTTAAATGCATTATTCAATCCTAATAAATATATCTATATATATGTGTGTGTGTGTGTGTGTCGACAGTCAATACAGCATGTAAGTCGACCAAGGCATGCAGCATATGGAGGACTGAGCTTTGAGTGCCTTTTTTATTTTTTGTTCATTAAATTGAATTCTTTTGTTTGTTTAATTTATCCACCAAAAAGAGCTTCGGCTAGCTATGGAACTTTTGTTTACTATAGGAATGTCACCGCGCGCATTGCCGAAAGGATAAGATTGATACCCACTAGCTAACTACTCTTTGGGATTAACTTTATATCCATCACTAAAAATGTGCAAAATAATAAAAAGGTGACTTTATGTCGATGTTCTTTCTTCTAATCATTTGTCTTATAGCTTAATGAAGACTTCGGTTTGGCCTTTTTTTTAATTCACACGCGGTGGAGCAAAACATGACCTGTTAAATGACACTTGTGGAACAGCTATTGGTGTTGACGTGAAGTTTTCGTTAGTTTAATTATTGGAGATTGACAAATACATGTATTATTTGACCTAGTCGTGAAGTTCTAAGGCGCAAACAGTTCATTTTTAAAGCTAGTAAATGACCAATATGTCACGTAATTAAAGAATCATAGGAATTAATTTGATATTTAACTCTGTAGTTTAATCATATTTCTTTTCGGTTCCAAACATGAGATTTGTGGGCTACTACATGAATTTACCTTAAAGAAAATCCTCTCTAAAGTTTTAACATGCATGCTCCTATTTGTTTAGTGTTAAGATTTTAATGTTCTTTTGATCCATCAAAATGTAAGGGTTGTAATTCTTGTTTATACATCGATCGTGTTCATGTCTTATCAAGTTATGAATATTAGAATATATGAATCAACTCGAACTCGACTTGTTCAATTAATGAGTAACACAACCCACTAATATTAATATCAATAATATATTTCCAACAACAAAAAAAACATATACTACTAAGCATTTATAAAATTTAAAAATAGATTTTTCTCATATTATATGAGTTGATTATGGTTAACAAGTATTTAACTAAAATATGACCTGTTTATTAATTATATTTTATTAAATTAATCCATTTTGATCTGAATTTATTTATAATAAAATTAAATACACTTATTTTGTATGGAGTTTGAGTTAAGTACACAATTTATGTCATATATTCCCCTTCCTGATAAAATAGTTTTTGAACTGAAAGTATGCAAAACCTACAAGCAGAAATCGACAAGGAATTGCTTAAAAAAAATAATAATAAATTAAAGAAGGAGAAAGAAATCGACACGGAATTTAAGTAATTAATTAATAGCGGACTGAGAAAGAGTAGACCCTCTATTCTCATGTGCAATTAAGAGTAGACGTCAATAGCAAGTCAAGGTCTCGATTTCAAACCGTCCACACCTTTATAGTCGGCATATATATTTGCCTCCGTCCACAAAAATCATTGGACAACGCCGTAATGAAAATAGGAAATGATAATTACAGTTATAATTTATATGTAAATGTTATGTAATTATGTAAAAAAATAAATAAATATAAAATTTATATAAAAAAGTTTAATAATAAACTCAATTCTTTTTAAAAATAACCTATAATTATATATAATATTACTCAATCAAAATACTTAAAAGGATAATAGTACTTTTCATAAAAAATATATATATTTTCACACTTTTTCGTAGAGAATATTTTCGCAATTTACGCTGTACATTTTAAGGTTATAAACTCACCATCTATATGTTTGAGCCCACAATAACCCTAATTTCGTCGAGTCTTGAATTTACGCTCCGCTCGCCAATCTTGAAGCAAAGGGTGATATTTTTTTGTATTTTATTTTTTTTTTTATGTATTTTTTGTTTTTGAACTTATACTATTCAAATTATTTATAATTATTATTTTGAATATATAAAAAATAAAAATAATATTTACAATTATAAAATATATAAGCGTGGTGTATCTATTTTTAAAAAAATAAATGAATATAAAATCTTCACAAAAAATTTAATTTTTATAATAAATTATAATAATTTTTTAAAAAAATATGGGATACTTATACAACACATAATTATATCTAACTTTAATTTGTAAAATAAATATTATTTACAATAATAAAATGTATAAATACTATATAATCTCTTTTTAATTAATATATAAATTTGAGATTTATATAAAAAATAATTTTTTAATAATAAATAATTTTTTAAAAAATAATTAAACAATACTTATATATCACGAAGAATAAGATTACTGTTGTAAAAAATATTACAACTATCCATAAAAGATTATATTTGCATTTTTTTTAATTTTGCATAAACTATATTTACACCAATCTCGTGTAATTTTGTGTCTCAGGTCCTACAATGCCATCAGTGTCGGTAATGATGGGACGCTTGAAAAGACTGGCAATAGTGTTTCTTCCCCCTTCCGATTAGCACCGTTTATTATTTATTATTTGTAAGTACTTTTATCCTTCCTTTGCTAGCCTTTTAAAAAGGCCCCCCCACCCCCGCCCCCCCCCCAAGCCCCACAGGCTTCAATTTCCGTTGTGCAGAAATGTTACTGTTACCGAGAGTCAGCCGGGTTTGGATAACGGATTGGGTTTGAATAATGTATTGAGTATAGATGGTTGGAGATAAAAGATTTAAAATATTATTTTTTAATAATATTATTATTTTAATATTTAAAAAAATTAAATTATTTATTATATTTTATATTAAAAATTAATAAAATTTTAATAATTAAATAAAATGAATTAAATTAAATTAGATTAGGTTTGGTAACCAAACACTGCGTTAGAATTGGATCTCGATAATTTTCTTTTTATTTTGGTTATTTAGGGATAAAAGAATATTTTTTATTAATATTATAAATTTTTTTTTAAAAAGATCTAAAAAATTGAATGAAGTAAAAGAAATAATAAACGTACCTTTTTTCTTCCTGTCGGGAGCCGTGCTACATCCTCGGCTCTGCTTTTCCATTGTGTTCTGAGGCAGTGACTAGTGAGATTCCATCTAAGCCCCCCAACCCCAACCCCCCAACACCTTTAAATCCCACAGCTGGACTTCGCCAACCCCCACCCTCTCTCTCTCTCTCTCTCTCTCTCAGAAAGTCCAAAATTATGAGCCAGTTATCTTCTTCTCCAACTTCTGGTACTGAATGCGATTCAGACCAAACAAACCTTTGCTCAAACAAACCACAACAGCCCGATATGCACACCCCTTTGATCCCCCGGACCCCAACACTTCATCATCAAAACCAACATCCCCACAAAACTCGTCTTTCGCTTGCTGTCACTGAAGCCAGGTGCATATTCAATATAGCTTTTCCCATGGTACTTACAGGCCTTTTGCTCTACTTCCGCTCCATGATCTCCATGCTCTTCCTCGGCCACCTCAACGAGCTTGCTTTAGCAGGTGGTTCCCTAGCCATCGGATTCGCCAACATCACTGGTTATTCTCTTCTCTCTGGCCTTGCCATGGGAATGGAACCCATTTGTGGCCAGGCCTTTGGAGCCAAAAGATTCAAACTTCTTGGCCTTACCTTGCAAAGAACAGTGATTCTACTTCTACTGACTTCCATTCCGATATCGTTTTTATGGTTCAACATGAAGAAGATATTGCTCTTTTGTGGTCAGAAAGCCGATATTGCAGCCGAAGCACAGTCCTACATTCTATATTCCCTCCCAGACCTCGTTGCACAATCTCTTCTGCACCCTATACGAATATACCTACGTTGTCAATCCATAACTCTGCCTCTGACATTGTGTGCAGCGTTTTCTATTCTTCTCCATGTTCCAATCAATTACTTTCTTGTTCATGTTCTAAAACTAGGAATCAAAGGCGTCGCTTTAAGTGGTGTCTGGACTAATTTCAATCTAGTAGGATCTTTGGTCGTCTATATTGCAATCTCCGGCGTGTACAAGAAAACATGGAGTGGGATTTCCTCCGAGTGCTTCAAAGGCTGGAAAGCTCTCCTGAATTTAGCCATTCCAAGCTGCATTTCCGTTTGCCTAGAATGGTGGTGGTACGAGATCATGATTTTACTCTGCGGGCTTTTGCTCAACCCCCAAGCAACCGTTGCGTCGATGGGAATTCTGATTCAGACCACTGCTTTGATCTACATTTTCCCATCTTCTCTAAGCTTCGGTGTATCAACAAGGGTTGGAAACGAACTGGGTGCTAACCATCCCCAGAAAGCAAAACTCGCCGCAAGCGTCGGCCTCTCTTTCAGCTTCGTGTTGGGATTTTCAGCATTGCTTTTTGCCGTATCGGTTAGGAAGATATGGGCTAGCATGTTCACCCAGGACTCAGAGATTATAGCCTTAACATCAATGGTCTTGCCCATTATCGGTCTTTGCGAGCTCGGAAACTGTCCACAAACAACAGGTTGTGGCGTTCTGAGAGGAACAGCTCGGCCTAAATTGGGAGCCAATATCAACCTCAGCTGTTTCTATCTTGTCGGAATGCCGGTTGCAGTGTGGTTGAGCTTTTACTCCGGATATGATTTCAGAGGACTTTGGCTTGGCCTTTTAGCCGCGCAAGGCTCATGCGTTGTGACCATGCTGTTCGTTTTGGCTCAAACCGATTGGGATCGCCAAGCCCAGAGAGCCAGAGAGCTGACTGGAGCTACCGTCACCATTGACGATGATGATAATCAGGAAGACAAGGATAAGTTAAAGGAGAAAAGTCAGGATTTTACCAGTTCATTGGGTAACGTAGAGAGCAGCCATAATTCACTAGTTTGAATTTTCCTCAAGATTTCTAGAAATATTGTTTATACAAATCTTGCATGCGAAACAATTTTTACATATATTAATATTATTCACAACAACTGGTGCATTTCTTCCCATCTCTCGGAGGTCGGGTTTCCACGTCTTGATATGTCTCGTAAAAAAAAAAAAAAAATCAAATCATATTGAATAATCGCTAGCTGCAACAGAAAGTCTCTTTTCCTTTTTGTGGCTTACAACAGATCAAGAACGGCTTTTTTGGTTTTTATTTAAAAAAACCTAAAAAGATTATCCAAATTGTGACTCCGACATGTTTCCCGGCAAAAGAAAAATGTTAATAAAAAAAAAACAAACAAAAAGATTAAAGTGTGACACCGCAGGGTGTGCTAATTTGGGTTAGCTCCACGTGTTAGAGATGGTGTTAAGTCGGTTGATTTGACTCCTATAGTCGGGCAACTCATGATCATCCACTTGCAGATTGATTTTCGAGTTAATTACCCTTAATTTGCGCATCAACTTATAAATTCAAAGTCAAGGACATATAAGCTTCCAATTTTTCAGGGATCGAGCCCTTTTTATGGACTTACTTTAAGTAAATTATTATTTTTGCAACGTAATTATTATTTAATTTATCACTTACAATTAATTCAAATTCAAATTCAACTTTAATTTTACTAAGACCATATATAGATATTTGAATTTCAAAATAATAATTATAATTAAATTCGAAATGCATCTAGATTTTTATAAATTAAATTAATTTAGGGGATCCCGATGATCATCCTAATTAATTACTATTCTATGTAATCTATTCTAGAAGTTACCTTAATTCCCTAAACACCATCATGGTAACGTCTTCATAACATTTACTCTTAAGAAAATTTAAAAGTTTGAACTATCATTTTGCATTAGTAGAAAAATATCTTGCCAAACTTAATAACTGTCAATGATTCACACATTTCTTGTAGAAACCGTTTTGTTTAAATTCAAGTCAAACATTGCAACTCCTGCTATTATATTTGTTCATTTTAAGATTAGTATTTAGAATTTACAATCTATACACTATATAAATAATATTCTATCCTGATGACATAATTACCAGATTCTATTTTGCAGAACTCAACTCATGAGTAGGAGACAATATTTTTTTTTTTTAGGAAACAGAACAGTTTTATTCATCTCAAAGAAATAGAAAGAAACATATTACAATTGGGACTAATAACCATTGTAGATGATTCCTCAGGAAGCTCTAAGGCTTTCTTAGCAAGACAGTGGGCATATTCATTGCCACTTCTCTTAACAAATGTCGTGTCCAAGTGCTCAAAACTAGCTAATAGGACTCGAGTATCTGATAGAACCATTCCCACACTATCCAAGCGTTCTTTGTGGAAGTTAAGGCCTTGTACCACCTGAAGCGAGTCACCCTCTAAACTTATAGAGGCCAAATTCAACTCAGAAGCAAAAACAGCAGCTTGGAAGGCTCCCAATGCATCAGCCAATAAAGGAATTACAGAACCATTCTTAGCCACCAATTTAGAAGCTACAATATTACTTGCATGATCGCGAGCTACCAGTCCAAGTCAGTGGGAGACAATATTTATCTAGAAACAGATTAACAATCGCTTCATTATTTACAATTTTCAATCTCTATTTGCTATTCTTCTTCTAACATAAAGTTGGCAGTCATGCATGGAGTACATACATTGAATTTCACTCGGGTAAGATTAGTGAATAATGGTCCTTCAATTCTTTTAACCAAATGATCTAACTTTTATCTGCCTTCGATCATCCATGATACATAATTAAAGGGGAAATATTTTTCGCCATCTAATTTACAATTGTTATATATTTTGCACTCAAAACTACTAGATATTTGACATATTATATTCTTAAACTTGAAAAAAAGTACATGTTCACGGCCTCTTTGCATATAAGATCCGACGACTGTTAATATAATTGCGTAGCGTACTCATCTATTTTTATCTATATATATATTTACTATTAAAATTGAATAATTATGCTATTTGTTAGTTTTTTATATATGGTTTAAGAATGCAAAATTATGTCAATTTCGAAGATTTGATATGTAAATTAATGTGAAACGTGTGACATCATGAGTTTGAGAGGTGCAAATATTCTTTCTTTCATAATGAATTAACGAAAGAGAGATTGAAAAGGAGAGTTACATATGAACGAATGGAATCAAATAAAGGTGGGCTTAATGGGTAAAGTTCACATTGGAATGCATTAATTATTATAATGTCTTAAAGATCTAAACAACCATAAGGCATGCATGGGTTAGTGCGTACATATATACACACACATATATATATTGGATCATCCTCATCCCCTTCCCCAAACTACCATGATAAATGCCTGTGGAGCTTTTATCACCAAATCCAACATCTAGCTCAACTTGCATACCAAATTCATTAAGTACTCTTGGCCATTTCTCTCTCTCTCTCTCTCTCTCTCTCTCTCTCTCTGATCTTTTTGTCTGGTTCTTTATGTACTTTTCTTTTCTTTTCCCTTTTTTTTTTTTTTTTGTGTGTGTGGAAAAATAGATACAGAGAATAATTCCTAGCTACTTGGCAAATACTTTTGTTTATGACCATGCATGTTCTACGTGCGCGTGGAAAACAAATCAGCCTAAATTAATTATTAATATGATTATGCATATTATATATAATATTAGCCTACTTACAACGTTGAGAGATTGAATGTAAAACAAGAACACCTACCCTCTCTGATCGATTCAGTATTTTGACTTTACTTCATGTTTAATTATTTATTTTACATATCTGAAAGGCTGACATTGTTATTTCTAACGTTGTGAAAAACTTTATAATATTATACATTCTCCAGTCCTGGGCTGAAAAATGGGTAGGAGGCATATTGCATGCACCTCGAGGAGGAAGTGTACGCCGGCTAGTGAATGCCGCCGGCAATTCATCATTTTAAAAAATAAAAAAGACAAAGAACTCAGCTGGAAAATATTATATGGTTTCTGAATTTCTGACAAGGAGGCATTGGTCGTCACTGCCGGCTTACCGCAAAAAGTCCACATTATATTGTATATATATTCTAATTGAATTTAATAATAATCGATTTTTTAAAACCTTTTTTTAGGTCAATTCTACATTTCCGTTCCTATATAACAAAAAAATTACCCTTTTCTACTTGACATATTGTTATAATTAATATATATATATATACATGTCCATGGCCGAACCATGCACGTACGTACGTAGCATAAATCTCTAGCTAGCTAGTTCCAGCTTGTTATCTCCTCGGCTTTCTCTCCATCTTTTCTTTAATTTATTTTCTAAAATTCATCATTTGGCCGCATTAGGAATGACCAACATATATATAACAACTAATGAATTAGTATATTGTGGTACTTAGAAGGTCAATTCTCAAACAATATATGTGACACGATCGAGGGTTTGTAACATGCAGTATGGTTAATGCTGTCCTCTAGACTTTTTTTTTTTTCACTCGATCGTTTGTCGATCTTTTACTATCATGAAATGACAAGCTAGCTGCATGCCTTCTGTACGGTTTTGTGGCATGAATGCAAACCAAATACGATCAAGATATGCTGATCATATTTTCTAAGATAAAGTAAGATTGATGTGTTTTCATGCTTATCAGAATATACTTATGATCAAAAGCTGCGTGGCACTGGTTTTGCTCATGCAAGCATGCATGCTTGCAATGCATGCATGTTGCTCTTTTGAGGTCACACACTGGATATGTAAATTAATTTGGTCACCGCACTTGTAATTCGTGGGACCATTATCTTGGTGATCAAAACCCATTGACACTTCTAATTATCCACCGATATGTCCTCTCCTTGTAGAAATAAAAAGGAGCATAAGAAGTAGTAGATATAATCACTACGGGTTACACGTGTACTTAGTAGGTTAAGCACTTCCAATACATTTTTCATCCTAGCTATTCTATAAAATATATTACCAAAATCTATTTTTTCTATTTTACATATTGATTTTTACAATATATCATACGTAAGCTTATTTAATTTTTCTTCATATAATTTAACTATTATAACTTTTTAATTTTTTTTTATTCATTTCAAATTTTTTTCTCTAATTAACTATCAATGATAATATCCTCAAATCTTTTGATATTTGCAATATCTTTCCAAATACAGTGTCATATAATTATATATCATGTTCTATTTTAAATTAATCCAAATTTATAAGTTAAATCAAAATATAAATTAAGTAAAAAAATTATATAATGAAAATAAGAGATTAATTCAACTTTAGATTTTGTCTTTAGCAACTAGAAAAGAAGAAAGCGTGGGGGCAGAGAGAGAGAGAGGGGGGACCTGAAATGAAAATAAATGACTTTTGAAGAAATGAAAAAAATCAACATCAGGAGAGAAACTAATTTAAAATGTTTATAATGATGAACAGCTCATTCCGCATCTAGTAGGTTTATGTAGCATAATATAAATTGAAAGATAAAATACAAGATCTATTGGAGGGCACTTTTGTAAAAAATTCTTTATATTTTAAAGAAAAATGTATTATAGAATATCCATTGAGAGTGCTTAAATTGTAAATGCCATGTAACAAATAAAAAAAAATCAAAATTATAAATTATAAATAGATAAATTACCAAAACGTATAAGGTTGACACTTCCTCATTTAGGAAAGGTTCGTTTCAATTATGTAAAGCAATTTTTGACCGAGTTCCGAGACATCGTCAATTGGCTTGACCAAAACCATTTTACAGAGAGAGAGAGAGAGAGAAGTTTGATTTGTAAGAATTAGCTCTGATTTTCTCGAGAGAAAAGTTTTTAAAAGTTCTTTCACATCACGCATCCAAAATTCAGTGAAATATCCCAATTTGGGTCAAATGATTTATTTGTTGAGTTGCCGTACATATACGTTAGATACATACATGCACGCGTACATCCACAAGAAAGGTGCTTAGTTTCAGCAAGTCATGGGACCTTAGAACAAAATCTGGAGCTAATGCTAATGTCATCCTTCCGTAGAAGACAGGATTTATGTGAGCGATGAGAAAACGATTCAGCCCCCATAGTCTTGATTACCTGGCAAAAGATCCAGTCCTCTGTACGACCAGTCTCTTGGTCTTTACCTCTCAAAAGTCATGAATTTCAGCTGATGGCACTTCAATTCAGATTACTGGGCAACCACGTCTAGCCATCCCATCATCATTCACATGTCTGAATGAATTGTCTAAAGTTTCGTACTGAGTATTGTTTTCTCAATGGACTTTCGTAAAAATATATTGGAAAAATCATAGCTCTTCCCACCAGGCAGAAAGCAACTTCTATTTGCATTCCGTATCAAAATAATAATAATAATAATAGAAAAAAAAACTTATATGCCACCCCATTTTAACTGTCCTAGTTGACCGTTAGTTAAATTTTTATTTTATTTTTTACTTAATGATTAATGAAGTGATTTTAAGTGTATTGATATATTTTTTATTTTTAAAAGATATTAAAATTTATTAAAAAATGTGAAAAGAAAAATACAAAAAACAAAAAAACCCGTAGCGGTAAAAAGAGCAGTACTAGTCAGGCATTAGAATAGCTAGCTCAATAATAATAATAATAATACGACACTCAAGATAAGAGATAAAATCACATGCAACATTTTAATTTTGAGTGCATGCACGTAGACATTTCAGGAAAGTCTCTTAAGGCACGCATGTCTCTCTGCCCACGTGCGTGTCTGCCTGCCCTGCAAGTCATGCAGCTTGACTGACTTGGAAACCCCAAAGAGCCATGTACGTGCAAGCTATATGTACATACACTCCACGGGGCCATTTCCTGTTACATATTAAGTTGCACGTAAAAGTAAAAAAATAAAATAAAATAAAATGGTGTTTATTCTGTTGCCATAACACAATACTTGGGAATCAAGTCCTTTGATAATTATTTTTTCTTTAGCAACTTTCCACATCAATCCCACACCCATTTACTTCTTCGCAATTTTGGAAGTGTCTGGACAATCACCTAGCAATTTAAAGCAAAATCTTAATACTGAGCTCAAAGTGAGCAGACTGATTAGACTGAAAACAGATGTTACATGTGATTGATTATCAAAATGAAAATGAAAACATGGAAAGCATTGCTCTTCCACTGTCCTAATCTCGTCTAAAGCACTCCAAAAGATTGAAGAATTTTTTCTACCTCACTGCTCTTTCCGAGCTTTGGATCTGACAGGCTTTGCAGGTCTAATTATGTTACCAAGGAGGATCAAAGCTATGGGAAGAACGGTTCCAACAAAATATACACTTCCATAGGAGGCAAGTGTTTCATGCAGGCTTAATACCTGTCCAATACAAGCATATAGCCATAAGAAACTTGAAAGCACCCTGATTTTGTGTGTGGGGGTGGTGTTGGTGTGAGGAAGAGAGGAGAGAATGGTTTTTTTTTTTTTTTTTTTGGGGGGGGGGGTGTTCGTGCTTGAGGGAGAGGAAGAGAGAGGGGACTTGCCATAAAACCAACACAGGAGTAGTTCAGAACCAGAAGTGTGTAAGCGAAGTTTAAAAGCACCATTATCTTCTTAACCAGACCAGGGCCAGCTTGCTGCCACCTGTAAATGACTGCTCAGACAGAAACAAAATAGTAAAGCCAAATAAAGAATTAGTTAATCATCTAAACAAAGGACAATGAGAAAAAGGGAGGATTGATCAATACCTCTTGAACCAGCAATCATCAACGCTGACTGGACAAAGAAGATGATGTAACCGGGATACAATCCCTGTAATTTGCGAGGTGAAGAAGGAAAAGAAAGAGGTCAATTATGGTAGAACTCAAAACTGAAGACGAAAAACATTTCTATATTTCCATTGATAACCCAAGATGGCAACTAGATCAAAGAAAAGAAAATTTTAAAAAAGAAACACAAGAAAATTATTCTTAACGAAATAAAGTATGAAACTATAAACTATCAAAAAAAGTATGAAACTAGTCAACGCTCATAGATATGTCCAAGATGAGAACTATCATATTGATGGGCACACAAAACCATAAAATGCCGGATAAGCATGTTGCAATATTTGGGAAAATATTGGTATGTGATGAGAATCAAAGCCAGCTAAAAATTACAAGGACCCCAAACAGGATCACGGTGCTATGAATGATAGTTAATGCAAAAAATACATAATTTTGTTAATTTGCAATCATATGTTTACAGCAACATCTACCATGAAGGATGCCTGGATCAAATAAAGAAGTTGGCAGTATGAAACAATAAGTGATAGATGGCAGAAAAGAAGCAACAATTGCTACATGGTGCTAATAACATGGATGGGACTACTGTTGACAGGTGAGAAGGCTTGGTGCAAAGATCACAAGATGTACCTATATACAAGTACATTAATTTGTTTTGAAGACCGTGAAAACATTGGCACAGATATTAAGTGCTAAAGATAGCAAGATACATTGGTGAGAATATATTGAACTGTTTGGGAAACCTCATAGACGATGGTGCAAATAATGGCAGGAAATAACAATATATTCAGGATAATCAGGAAAGCATAAGGCTAAAATTCTACTCACATGCCAAACCGCACTGACAGTCTGTGTAGCCAGCAACTGAAAGAAACCAGGCTTCTTTCCCTTCTGAACGAGTCTCTCATAAACATCTACAAAACCACAAAACATTAGATATTTTCTTTGCAGTCATTACCCATATATCCATGAAGTACTAAGCCTAATTATAGAAGATAAAAGTATGCCACTATATCCTTCATTAACTTATTGTAATAGGATTTGTCAGCACAAGACATCCAAAAGGTAAGCCCGTTGACACATTTTCCTCTTTTTTCAAGACAAGTTTTGACTTATCATTATCATTTAAAACAAAAAAAAAAAATAGCAATTTCTAATGCAAACAAATATCATCCATAGATGAATTGGATCAAGATCCTAACAGTAATAATCTTTAATCTTTCAGCCAGAGAATCCAATTGTTTCCAAAGAATAGAACAGCACTAAATATTAGAGTTCAATACACTTTTACCAGGTCAATCCAATTATCAATTAAAATCTTGTCAGATTCATGTCTGTGGGAGGAAAGACTGGATCATATCCATGATTCAGACTGACTAATGAACTTTCTCAGTTTGCTGATGCCAGATCAACTTTTAAGGGGGATGACAAAGTATATACTGCTAGTTGGATAACCAAAAAAATCGTAGGACAGAGAGATGGAAGGCTAATGAGAGAAACGCACAATGACGCAGCCAGGTACTGACTTGAATATTCCACACAAGTGGCAACTCCACTGCACTCTTTGCCAACTCAACCCCCAGAACGTCAACATTTTTGGCACGATCCCAGCGTGGCTTTTGAGGAGATGATTCTGTCCAGCCACTGAAGCCCAGGCCAGAAATAATGATAGAGGCCTCTGAAATTGACCAGATGAAGTAATATTTCCAGCGTGCCGTAAAGCCAGACATGTACTGGTAAAACAACCGTTTCCAAAATCCCCATTGTTGGTATATGGGATCAGTAAATCGGGACAAAGGAAACTGAGGTACTAAGTACAGATACAAGGCCATGCAAAAAGCAGCTTGGAGAAGAGCTCTAGCTGTGGCCCCATATGGTGATGGTGACCGTCCTTTCTCTGAATGGCTCCAAATCTGCAAAAGATTAAAAAAAATTGAATAAAAGAACATAAAAGAAAAGACAGAATGAAAGCTAAGATAACTTGTACTCTATTAACAAGGAATACAGAAACGCAAGTTAAGAACATAATAGACCTACCCCCTTTCCTTCAGTCCAGTCGAGATAATCCTTTATTTCATAAACTGGACCAGCAAAATGACTACCACAGCAGAGGCAGTAACCGATGTACTCAATCAAGGAGGGTAACTCAATCAACCTATTTTTTCTCTGCGCCTCGCGTAAGTCTTCCTCTTTTAATAGCCCATCATTGTAGTTTATTGCACACGAAATGACTTTTAATGTTAACACCATCAACGCTCCTAATTTCAATCGACATATAGAAGTACAATGATCATTATGCAGGTGAAAAAGAATAAAACTGAACATGATCAATGTATGTGGGCATGCACTTTTGATAATCATGAAAAGTTGGTAACTTTAGTAAGTACCTAAAAATTACTGAAGTAGTCAGTCACTAATCAGATATTCTAGTCGTCATCAGAAGACATTAATACTTATCACAACCCAGGAAAACAGCAGAAAATACAAGATGATATTCAGAGGGAGTGAGGTGCCATAGAAAGGAACCAAGCCCCCATGTATCAAATCATTAAAACAGGAATGCTTTGTAAGATGCTTAACTTGGTATATAATGCAAAGAGCACATGGATTATCACCATTTCACCTCTACAGGAGAAAATGCAGAACAGGTTGAAGGGTGAACATGTGCTTACCAGTGGCATCTATACCCCCTTCCTTCCATGCATCACCACTCATGTAATACACGTGGCTACACACACGTATACAACCAGTCAAAAATTCCAAGATAGATTAAAAAAAATAAAAAATCAGGAATTTCAAATCTAACTAACAAGTATGATATTTCAATAATTGCAGCAATTAGATGGAGTCAAAACCAATCCCGTACAACAAAAGAAAAGGAAGCAACATCATCAGTTAAAAAACTACAGCAGAAACAGAATTAAAATAGCAGAATAGAGATTATAAATCTTGTCTAACTCAGTATGAGGCTAGTCCATAGATTCGTGCACACGGTACTGATAGCCTCATTGTTCAGCATCAATTAAAGCCATGAAACGTGTGCAAGAATCTAAAGAAGTTTTACAACAACAAACATAAAACTTCTGTAGGTCACCAGGTAAAACTTCTGTAGGTCACCAGGCATAAAAAATATAAGAGGTGCAGACAAGCCTTCAACATCGGCTAGATATTTATTCACGTAATTAGCTTTTGTTGGATTTGGTGTTAGATGCCATGCCTCTCATGGCTTCCATGATTGGCAAGGAGGCACAACCGATTGAAAAACTTGGGCAAGAAGTATGGAATACAGATGAGAACATTCATGTCCTTCTAGCAACGTAAATAAAATTTGTTTTTCTTTTTCACACTTGAACACTTTTCTGTGACACTCAACAAAAATTTGTTCTTGTCTTTGCCTTGACAGAAAAATGCAAGCTTTCCTTGGGCGCAGCAAAATAAAAGAATTAGAGAAACTGTGTCCTGGAAAATCATTGGCCTTTTTTACGTGGAAACATGACAAAGACCCAATGTGTCAAATTTAACATATCTTTGTTTCATTCGGTTCTTTCAAGATCTACCACACGAACTAGAAAGTAGACGTTACAGTATTCGATCCAAACAGTTCTTGGAGGAAACAAAAAGTCCTACCAATTTATAATTCAATTGACTATCAATCAATCAAGCACCCAAATCTCAAATTAAACATCATTCTATTTTGCATTAAAATAAAAGCAAGGTAACCAGAGTAAATAAGACACCATAATGCACAAAAATATACAAAAGGAGAGTCATTGCCAAATCAATTTCTGATGCATCCACAAAATAATGTCCAATTCGATGCTTGCAAGCGCCGAGGAAACAACAATAAAAAGACAGCCTTTGTATGAGATTGCACATCAAAATTCACAAACAATCAAATATTTCCAAAATTTAAAAACTACCAGCCAATGAGATAGCCGAATCCCAAGAAGAAAGTGATGACGCCGCATCGGGAGCGAAATAGGACCATCGAAGCGTAAGCGAGCAACATGGGGACCAAGAAATGTAGATTGGAAGAGAACCCGAATGAAAGGTAGGATAGAAGAGCCCCGGAAAAGGCTGAGTAGAGGTGCTTGCCGATTCGACCGGGGACGAATCTCCAGAGGAAGCTCACGGGTATGGTGGCCACGAAGCAGAGGAGAAACCGGAGCACCGAGACCGAAACCCCGATCGCACCCGCCATGGAATTCATTTCCAGCTCCATGGATACTCAAATCTACTCGGCTCGGACCGAGTCTGGCTCGCTGAATTCGAGGATTTGACGTACCTCCACTGGATTTTGAGGAGTGAAGACTGGGGGGAAGTATAAACTATGAACAAAAAGGCAGCGGAGTTTTCTATAGGATAGCAACTAGCAAGTAACAACACCGGATTACAATAATACCCCTACGTTTTCGTCACTTTCCGAGTTCAGAACGGTGGTTGCACTGGTTGGGTGGGCCATTCAGATTCTCACTCGCATTATTTGCGCGTGGGGGTTTGATCTTTCGTCTTCATATAACTTCGAAGTTGTCGAAAAGTCGCTCCCAAAAAGAATTGAATATTAAAAATAGAGAAACGGTTTAAAGGGATGAGGTAGTTTTTAAATGAAAGTTAAATAAAATATTATTAAAATATTAATTTTTAATATTATTATTTTTATAAGATTTTAAAAAATTTAATAGAGATTTAAAAAATTTTAATTTTTTATTATATTATATATATGAATTTAAAAAATTATAATAATAAAATGAGATAAGATGATTTCTGAAATGATGCATATTCTTTTTGAAAAAATTAAATACATATAAAATTTATATAAAATAAATTAAATTTTTAATAATATAATCCATTTTTAATAGTAAATAAAAATTATGCAGCGCTTACATAATTTATGATTGCATCTAATATTCTTTTTTAAAAATTCAATACTAAAGCTATGTATAGACTCTATACTCCTTAAACCGTTTTTTATTATCACACCCAAGCTATTTGGATATTTGATCTTTTTAATTATAAATTGTATAAATCTCGTGCGAGAAAATCAGTTTAAAGCAATTGAATTCATTTGAGTATAACCTAATATCATTTGAATTCATTTGAGTATAACCTAATTCAGTTTAAAGCAATTCAAATTTAAGTATAACTTAATATCTAAATATAAAACTCTCAAATTATTAAATATCACTCAACTCATTACCTCTTTACATATGAGACTCATAATCTTTTTCAACTCAATACCTTTTTACACGCGGGATCCACAATCTTTTTTAACTTTTCATAAATATATCTAAACTCATATTAACATCTAAACTCATTTAGATGAGTCCCATAAAACTCACTTCAACATTTCAACTCAATACTATTCATAAAAAACTCAACTCATATAAATTTAGCTCAACATCCAAACGCAATCTTAGTGGTGGACTCAAATTCTTTTTTTTAAAAAATACACATATTAAAGTTATATCTAACATTAATCTTTACTTTTTCTTCCATTTACCTTCTCCTCTCGTATGATTCTGCCAAGATCCTTTCTAGACTATGCTAGAATAAACTTGTTTATGAAAGGAAAAACTCTACTCATCATTCATATACCATACATAATTATTTTTTGTTTTCTTACTAAATATGTGGTATATGGATGATGAGTAAAATAATTCATTTAGTTTAATAAGAATAAAATAAATCAAAAAATCAAGAAATTAAAAAATCAAAAATCAAATATAATATATAGTGTGTGGTGTTGAGATGTGAGTAAAAAGACTCGAAAAGAAAATGATATATATTCTTTTGAGTATAAGTTCAAACTATCGCATTTCTTCTTGTTAAAAAAACCGTTGTCCATGCTTTTTAGTAAAATTGCTCATTATTTTTTATTGAACATGATTTATCTTTTTAAACCGTGTAAGTCTCACGTATTTATTTTTTTAAAAAAAAATAGAATATATGTAAAAACCAACTTTTTCAGTATAAACCTCACATGTTTCAAAGAGAATAATGCGTAAAATTTAGACTCTCTAAAATTATATTTAGTATTACTATTTTATTTATCATAATATAATATTAAATTATTGGAACGCGATTTATTATATTTGACTTGTCCACCAATTACTTAATATTACAAGATGATAGTTAAAAGTGTGATAAATAAACAACTTTATTTTGTAAAGCAATCAAATCAAACTTCATTAATCATGTCTTCAGCCAAGATAATTGTCTGATTCGTTGTTATTTCATTTTAAAATGTAATAAATGGTTTTCGGCCATGTTATGTTATTTTTGTATTTTTTTAAGATATTATTATTTTTTATGTGTTTTTAAGGACTATATTCCGTTTGGATAATAAAAGTATTTTATCTCATCTCATCTCATCTCATCATTATAATTTTTTCAAATTTTTACATAAAATATAATAAATAATTTAATTTTTTCAAATTCTAAAATAATATAATATTAAAAAATAATATTCTAACAATATTTTATTCTATTTTTAATTTTAATTTAAAACAATTTTATCTTATCTAACTATCTAAATTGCACTAAAATCTTAGATATGCATTCAACTGTCGCTCATTATCTTACAAATGCTGTACTGGGAGTAGCTGGTGTATGATTCCACCTCCCACAGAGGAATTTGTAACAAGCCCAGTGAATTAATAGCAAATAAATTGAAATATTCCACCTCGAGGATGAGAAAACCTCTTAGGAAAATTCAGAAGGAAGAATAAGAAGTTTCTAGACAAAGTAAACAGTACACTTCCTACAACTACATGTAGGAATTTTCGAATGGAAGGCTTCCCATCTAGTGGGCCTTGTGGACCATGGTTTAAACAACTAACATAAGCACAATAAAGAAATTAAAAGAAGTCTATTACATCGTTAATCTACTTGCACTAACTAAAAGAAACTCAATTCCTAATCCCAACCAGTAGTCAAGGCAAGTTGGCCCCTATTGTTTGTGACAACATAGAACCCACAAGCCCAAAGACACTTGGACCGATACAAATCATCTCCCATTGGGGCACCTTGCCCATAAGGAGGTGCTCAAAAGGTGCAGAGACGTCTCTTTGATCTTATAAGAACACCTCGCCTCTTGCTAGCATACCATCTCGGAGTTGGAGTGTAATTTGTAATCTTTAGAATAGCAAAATGATTTCAACTACCTCCATGGTGGATATTTAAAACCTGAAATATCAAGAGATGTCAAAACGGACCTTGTGTACACTCTATCAATAGCCAGTCCATGTTCAAGTTGTAATTTCAGCACTGCTTTTCTTGATGCAATCATTAATCCCCTTATAGGGGTGGCTCCAAACCCATTGACCATGAGCTCCACCCTGTTGCCTCTTCTAATAGGATTAGAGTAGGTTTCTAATGGAAGTATTGGATTACGAACATGAGAGATCACCACTTCCACAAGCTGAATGCTGGTCATAGCAGCACCAGGTTCACTATGAATTCCAAGGCCAAGGTCCATTTTCCCTAGACCCAAACGTTCATATATAACTTGCCCAAATGGTGAGATAGAGTGTTCCAACTATTCGGGGGATTTTTTTCCAAAAGTATCAACCCAACCTAAGTGGATGTGACATTTAGCCCAAAGCTAAGCTGAGACCCATTTGACTCAAGAAAGCTTATCTTCGGGATTCCAGCCTCGGGAGAATGCGGGTGAAGCGGATAGGCCGAGTGGGCTATGGCCAGGAAAGCACCCAGTCCCCATTTACCATGGAAGGAGCAACACGCCACTTTGATGAGACTCCACGACCTAGCGCCCCCTCCCGGAGACCATGCGGCATTGGGTTTTGGCAGGAGGCACTCCTGGGCCAGGATGGGAGGACATGGGTCTCTGACCCCAATGGTAGGTATAAAGGCCACCCCCCAAACGCCGAGCAAAGATAACTAAAAAATATACAATCTGGTTTTAGAGTCTCTCATTTTTCTCTTTTTAACTTAATTATCGAAGGCTCCATCCAGCTGCCAACAGACCGCTGGACTTCGGAGTGACTTTGCGTGTGTAGGTAACAAGGAAGGCCTAAGCCCCTAAGAAGCCCGGCCTAAAGGCATATGAAACTCGACATTAACACCGACCATTTCTAATCCACATATTGTTTTAGCAGCAATATCAACACAAACCATCTTATAAAGATTTTCATCATTATTTATCACCCCCAAGACCTCAACACCTCCTAATCGTTCATTTTCCACCTTTTTCGTGAAGTCACAATCATATGTATAGACAAGACAATTAATCCATAAAATCTTGAAGATGAACTGGAGTCCTCCCCAACAAAATGTTTTGCCCAGTTACCCCATGTTATAAAGCCAGCATTTCCAGTCTTACACCACTCCATTATACTATGCACTACAACAACCACAATAGCATAATTAAAATAGGCATATAACATAAGTTGACTTCTCATCCACGATGTAATCTCTTCCGATGTAAGTAATATACTACCAAGTAAGAAAGGTCTCCCCCCAAGTCTATCCACTACCAGAGTAGTTGCTCCAATAATGATCAACTTCAGTAACCCAAATAAGATTGAGAACATGACATTTTTAGAGTTTAACACTATCTCAGGCCTTTCATCAAACACGTTACAAGCAACAATCACACTACTGTCTTTATCACTGTTAGCTCTAAAGCTGGTAAATACTTCATATGAAGAGCCAACATTTAACCTTTGAACCTCCCTCGCTAGATTAACATAGTAATGAAGACATTTGTGATACTCTGCAAATATTTTTGCTACTTCATCATCACATTGTTTCTCATAAGCATTCAACATCACTTCCTTGTGCCTTTTCATCTTTTCTATTAAATCTCCCTCGGCCTATCAAAGTAACTAAGTTCGGCTTTTCATTTTCTTGCTTCATGTGTAGGAACCCTTCAAAGCCTCTGACATAAAGTTGTAAGCAACGTAGCCTACAATCATGGAGCTCCAAGAACCCCTATCTCTCATAGTCATTTTATTGAACACTTGACTTGCAAGCTCGATTATGGTGAAAGTTGCATAAATTCTCAAAAAAGTATTCCTTATAGCAACTAACTTCATCATCCCACCATCTCCAACACTCAAGCACTGACCGCAAGCTTTAATAACAAAAGAGCATGTGGATTTTTTAGGTTGAAGCCCAACCCTTCGAAGCCGTGAGGACAACCTCACTGTAGGTGAATTATCTTCATCCAATGCAGCAATAAGATGAGAAACAAAATTAGGATTTCACTGCAAAACAAAGCACCTCCTTCTAACAGAGTTTGAAAAGCTTATTATTGGCTTTTGCTTCTTTGGGTCCCAAACCACAATTGTCCCATTGTATGAAGTGGATGCCAATACCTATTGAACCTTGCTAATAAGCACAAAATATCTCCCATTAAGTTGCGACCCTTGATGGGTGGGTTTGCAGTATTTGCCAAATCCCATATGCAAATTTGACCATTATCAACTCCAGATGCAAGCCGGTTTGGTGTGTCGGTACTAATTTTGGGACCATGGCATTGGCCCTATATGCTGTGAAAGATGTCCCACAATAGCATTTTCATTTCCTTCAGAAAAAATCAAAATGTGGGGTTCCAAATATCAATAGTTCTGTTAACGAGTTCGTCCGTGAGAAGATTGAGCGAGAACTGCTTGGAAGCAGATCTTGCAATGGCCTTGCCTCCAAGAGAGACGATTGAAGCCCTCAAAGTTCAGCAACTCACCAACAAGAGGCATATGATCATAAATTAGCTCCAAGCAAAGCACGATTCCAAGCCCCTCTATCTTGGCCCGAATAGCAGGGATATTGGTCTGGAACATAACATCAATGAGCTCAAAGACTAGAGTTTGGAATTTTTGGGGTTGTTGGATCATAAGTGAGTGAGTGATGCCTGTTGGCCATGCAGGATGCCATACATGATGTGGCCTTTTGCTTAGGATTCCTCCCCCTGTAGAAATGCCACGAACACCAGACAAACAATAAGCCACCATTTGCTCATGGAGTGTAGATGCTTGAAGACCATTGCTTGTCGTATCGAAATCTAAGTTGCAATCTGCATAGTTCAACATAATGTGCTATGTGAGCTTTGATTCTGAAGACTCTGTTATGTCTTTAATTTTCTTTTTCACCTCCTCTCCGTATTCTTCTATTTCCATTGAGCTTGAACTGATAAGGAAGATAGAACCACTTTCATATACCTTGATCTCAGTCACGTTTTGTTTATCCTCCAAGAGAATACCATTGTATATCAATTAACGCTTCTCTAATGGAAAAATCTCTCCTATAAGCATATTCAATACTCAACTTCACGTCAAAGATTGTGTAAGAGGGTTGAATCAAGATCTGCAACTCCTTATCTTCCAGCAAGCACTTCACAACTAATAATTTTTTGTCCTAGAACCCTAAGAAGTTCGTTCTTGATAGTAACGTGATAATTTTCAAACAAAATTGCAATTTGGTGTTACCTGAATAGGCCATTTTGGGATCAACTTCTCTAATACCACTTTGTAACAAGTCCAATGGATTAATAGCAAATAAATTGAAATATCCAACTTCGAGGGTGAAGAAACCTCCAATAAAATTCAGAAGGAAGAAGAAGAAATTTCTATTAGTTTCTAGGCAAAGCAAACAGTATGCTCCCTACAACTATATGCTGGAATTTTCTAATGGAAGGCTTCCCATCTATTGGAACTCGTGGGCCATGGTTTAAACAACTAGCATAAGCACAATAAAATAAATAAATCTATTTAGTTTGACAAATGGGATGTGATATAAAATTTTCATCTCATCTTATTTTATGATTATAATTTTTTCAAATTCTCACACAAAATATAATAAATAATTCAACTTTTTTAACTCCTAAAATAATAATAATATTAAAAAATAATATTTTAAATTTTGATCTAAAATAAATTTTTTTTTATCTCACTATCCAAACTTACCCAAAAGTACATTACATCATTAATCTACTTGAACCTAAGCCCATGACTAAAATAAACTTAGTTCCTACTCCCAACCTGTAGTCAACGCAAGCTGCCCCTGTGCGGGACGGTATAAAACCCACGAGCCCAAAGCCACTTGGACCGTTACAGAACTCTGCATTTTGACATAGGGGTGTACAAGAAACCGGCCAACCGACCTCCACCGACAGCAACCGATCGCCGAAAGCCAGAACCGGCTAAGAACTGGTCGACCGGCAGTAGAAATTAATAGGAACCGAGGTCGGTCAGTTCGGTCCCGGTTCGCCCACACAGGAAACCGGTAAACCGACCGACCTAATATATATATTTTAAATATATATCTTATATAAAAACGACGTCGTTTCATATGAAATGGCGTCGTTTTATTTAAGTTAGTAAAAAAAAAATATAAGTAGGACGACGCCGTTTGGTCTAAACCAAACGATATGAAACGACGTCGTTTTATTTAAGTTAGTAAAAAAAAAATATAAGTAGGACGACGCCGTTTGGTCTAAACCAAACGGCGTCGTTTGGTTGGGAACGGGTTAGGGTTATTAGCCTTCCCGTTCCCCCCTTCCCCCTTCCCTTTCCCTATTCTCTTATGCCTCCCCCCCCCCCCGGGATTCTCTCTCTCTCTCTCTCTCTCTCTCTCTCTCTCTCTCTCCGATTCGCTCACTCCGTGACGGTCACAGTTGAACGTTGCCACAGGTTGAACCAGTGAACCCTAACCTACACTCCGTGACTCCCTCGCAAGCCGACCTCTGTAAGTTTTCTTGTGATTTTTTGTTCTGTTATATATATTATATATATCTATTATATATTATAATTATATCTGTTATATATAATTATATGATTATACATGATTATAATCTGTTATATATATTATATATATAATTATAATGTTATATAATTATCTGTTATATATAATTATATGATTATATATGATTATAATCTGTTATATATATTATATATATAATGTATATATTTTATATATATAAATCGTATATATTAATCTGTTATATAATTATATATGTAATGTATATATATAATGTATATATATTAATCGTATTTTATATATATAATTATAAATTTTAATCTGTTATATATATTATATATGTATTGTATATATATTATGTATATAAATCTGTTATATAATTTGTTGTGTAATGTGTATATATATAACTTTTTAATTATTTATATAAATTGAGAGAAGATGAGTGAATAACTTAGATTAGAGTCTTAGACTTGTGATGTTTGCCATGTTGCAAACTAGCTGCTGGGATATTTTGTGTTATGTTTGCCAATTTTCAAATTTGTAATGTTGTATAACATTTATATTTTGTTTTATAATTTAGATGGATTCTTCTTCGTCTCCTATTGATATTGATACAAATGAAACTTAACCAACCATTAATTTGGAAGAAGATGTGAGAGAGACCAATGTTTCAAAACCTCTTAGTGCCCCTACTAGTAGTACTTGTCCATTACCTAAGAAACGGAAAGGGACGGACAAGTCAATTGTATGGGATCATTTTACGAAGGTGGATGGTTGTCCTGTAGATGATCCAAAAGCTAAATATAATTATTGTGGCAAGATGTATGCTTGCCACTCAAAGAGGAATGGAACTTCAACGATGCAAAATCATTTGCCTTCATGTTGTAAAAATCCTCATAAACGTGGACCTTTGGATAGGTATCAAAAAACATTGACAGGTGAGGCATCACCTGAGGAGGGGATTGGAGACAATGATGGTAGTACATTAAGGACTCTTGTAACCCACAAATTTAGTGAAGAGATTACGAGGTTGGCTATTGCAGAAATGGTAATTGTTGATGAAATGCCATTTAGGGTTGTTGAAGGACAGGGATTTAAAAAATTTGTTTGGTCTCTTGAACCCTGGTTTAAAGTTCCATGTCGTGTCACAGTTGTAAGAGATTGTATAAAATTGTATGAAGTAGAAAATGGGAAGCTTAAAAATGTGTTTAGAGATGGTGGCATGAGGATTTCCTTGACGACAGATACATGGACATCAGTACAGAATTTGAATTATATGTGTCTAACTGCACATTTCATTGATAAGAATTGGAAATTGCAGAAAAAAATAATTAATTTTTGTTTAATCCCTAATCATCGAGTGGATACCATTGGAAGATATGTTGAGTCGTGCTTGCTTGATTGTGGTATTGATAGAATATTTACTGTAACTGTTGATAATGCAAGTTCGAATGATACTGCAATTTCCTATTTGAAACAGTTTTCGATAGGGAATTTGTTGGGGGGTAAGTATATGCACATGAGATGTTGTGCTCACATATTAAATCTTATTGTGAGTGAGGGTTTGAAGGAGTACAATGATGCAATTACAATGGTTAGAAATGCAGTGAGATATGTGCGTTCATCCCTAGCAAGATTAGAGAAGTTTAAGAGATGTGCAGAAAGAAAAAGAAAAAATTGATTGTAAGAAAATGTTGTGTCTTGATGTACAGACACGATGGAACTCAACCTATTTGATGTTGGAGACAGCTGAGAAGTTTGAGAAGGCTTTCAGGTGGATGGAGAGTGAGGATTATAATTTCCTCTCTTACTTTGATGATGGGCACATGGGACCTCCTAAAGCTACAGAATGGGAGACAGTGCGGGTGTTTGTCAAGTTTTTAGAGATGTTTTATGAAGCCACTACTAGATTTTCTGGATCTTTATATGTGATAGCTAACATTAGTTTTTAAGAGATTTGAGGAGTATGGCCATAAACATGAGAACCAAATATGATAAGTATTGGAAGTCATTAGATAGGATGAACTTGTTCATGTTAATTGCTGTTGTGCTTGATCCACGAAGCAAGTTAGGACTTCTTTCTTTTCATTTGAAGAAAATCCATAATGAGTTTCATGCTGAGGAGTTGGTTTCGAATGTGAGACAGGTATTAATAGATTTGTATGCAGAGTATAATGTTACATTTGGTTCCACCACGAGTACTCCAGTTTCTCAACCCCCTCCAATATCTAGATCCATGAATGTTAGTGATGGTAAACGTGAGACCAAATGCTTCAAGGAGTGGTATAGGGCATCTTCCGCCATGGGATCTAATATTACCCAAACTGAAGTGGATCGATATTTATCATATGGTTGTGAGGCACTCAGCGAATCATTTGACTTGTTGACTTGGTGGAAAATAAATGAGGCTAACTATCCTATACTTGCGAGGATTGCACGAGACTTATTAGCCATGCATGTTTCCACAGTTGCATCCGAGTCAGCATTTAGCACGGGAGGTCATGTGCTTGATCCTTTTCGGAGTTCGTTGGCTCCGAGAATTGTTGAGGCACTTATTTGTACTCAAAATTGGTTAAGGCATCCGGCAACACACATTGATATCCGAGAGGCTATGGATAATGTCGAGAGCTTTGTAGTAGAATCTGGTAATGTTTTCAAATTTTAATTGTAATTTAATTTTGCATATTTTTCATAATATGAATTCACTAACATTTGATATTTTATTCTTATTTATTCTTATAGAGTTGACCGCACAATCGAACGTGACAAGTATTGACGATTGAAGATTGAAGACTTGAAGCAATATTTTTCATTTATTTATGTTATTTGTTGTGCTTGTATTTTTGCTATGCTTAAGACAATTTGGTTTGTTTTTCAAATTTGTAATATGTAATACTAAATATCTAGTGAAGTTGTTTTTATTTATTTTTAATTATGTAGTAAGTAATATAGTTATTAGTTAGTTAATATGATGAATGCTTTGGTTATTTATTATTTTTATTTATTTATAATATAAATTATGATGAATTATTAGTTAACAATAAAAAATTAAAAAGATGTTGGATGATGAATTGGATAAAAGCCCAAACATATTGGATAAAAGGGCCAAAAGTACAAAACATGGCCTAAAACATATTGGATAAAAGGGCCTAAATAGGGCCTAAAACCGGGCCCAAAACACACAGCCCAAACAGGGGGAACCGATCGAAATCGGTCGGCAAAGGAACCAGCCGGTTTTCTTCCCCCAGCACGGTCAGTTTCGACCGGTTGATTATATGTTTTTTTAAGAACCGGTCGGTTTCGGCCTAAAACCGAAATCGGCCGATCGGTTTTCAGCCCTATTTTGACGAACACATGATGGGCCTTACGTAGCACAATGGTATGCCAACTTAACAAAAGTGTTTAGCATTCGATCATGACCTTGATAGAATAACTTATTTTTATACTATAAATTAGTGTTTTCATACTTCGGAATTTATTTGAAGGAAAAGTTTATAGTAATTATTAATTCCCACTTTAATTTTAAAACTATGGCATTTGAAGGTAAAGAGATTTTGAAAATTCTCACAAAAATTTCAATTAAAAGACATTATATTGATTTTCTTATTGAACGATAACATGGATAGTTTAAGAAAAATATTTTAGTCAAAACGAAACCTACAAAAATAAATTTATAAATTACTATGATTTGGTGTAATGCGTTATATTATAAAATAATTTTTATTATAAAATAAATATAATGTATTATATAAAACTATATTAGTTTGTAAATTTATTTTTGTGTAATTTATATATGGCTGCAATATAAATAAAAAAAAGATTATACAACTCATCATCCCATACCATACACTATACATATTTTAATTTTTAAAATTTTTGAATTTTGATTTTATTCCTACTTTATTTTACTTATAATCTATATACCACATATTTATTATGGAAAAAAAAGAAAAAAAAAAAAGAAGGAAAAAAAGAAGAAGAAGAAGATATCTAGTGTGTGGGATACTAAGTCAAATTATTCATTAAAAAATAAGTAATATTAAATACAGTCATAAATTATATAAGTGTCGAGTACTTGAAAAAATGTATGATTTACTATTAAAAATTTGATTTTTTTATTTAAATTTTATATTTACTCAATCTTTTAAAAACATATATGCGATGTTTGTTAACTGTCACTGTGTCATTTCTCTTAAAAGCATTTACATTCATTTTATTCTTAAACATACGTTTAAAGATATTTGAAAGCATTTCAATGTTTGCCAAGAGCTCTACCTTGTCTCCACCCAAAGGGGGGTTGGAGCTTCGGCTCCACCCTGCCTCCTCCTGTCCGGCGTTGGCCAGTGTAGAATATAGTTTTTTTTTTCACTTTTTTCCGTGTTTCTCCGTTCATAGCATAAAGAAGTGTCAATCTCCTACCTACCAGACACCTTCAACTGCCACGCGTCACGCCAAAAATTTATATAGCCATCGATCTATCAGACAATGGAAGAAATTCTTCCAAAAGAGTGGCACGTGAATCTCACGCGCGACCTATACCGTGTGTGAACTTCACACGCCTTCGCCCCAGCAAGCCTTAGCCGGCGTCACGTGCGGCTTCGATCTACCCAAGCCCGACCACCGGCTCCCTTCACAGTGTGGCACGTGATCTACACGCACTGTCGCTGTCAGTGATGGTTCTTTTCCGGTGTATTGTGTAACACCCGCTAGAAATTCAATTGTGGAATTTCTATTGATTTTAGGAACCTCGTGAAAACTCCGTAAGTTTACACGAATTAATTAATTGCATAGGTTTTAGCATGTCAACATAGTTAGTGTTATCCCTCACTATGGTGCTAGAAATGCGATTTTAATTATTTGAAATAGTTAGAAGTGTCAGAATACATTATAGTCTACACCACTAGGCTTAATTGAATATTGAAGATTTTTTCAGTACTAAGTTTGTTACGTTTATTTTTGGAGTGAATAGTAGGCTCGGTAAACGTACGAAGCGCAATGTTTTTCAAAATCACAGTGTGTAATGTCCAAATTAGGTTAGCAAAATTTTATTTAGACACATGGAAATATTTTAGCCACCTTACTCTTCCAAGTCTACTCCATATTTGGAAAATATATTGAGCTGATTTTTGTAGACATTATTGGATAGAATATTTTGAGATAATCTTTTATAGATATTTTGGGTAGGAGAAAACCACACTCAACTCTCAACTCCAGCCTTATCACCTCCATTATCTCGTCCATAAGTATGTCCAGCCAGCACTCATAAACTTATCTTCAATTACACCTTCCAACAAAAGATTATCAAGCACTCTCTCTCGGACAGCTTTTAAGAGTTCTTTTGCACGCCCATTTCGAAGCTGTTGTAAGTATTTTATCATAAAGTCTCCTTCATATAAGTTGTTCCTTTTTTAGTCTAGTTTACATGGATATCTTATTTGCCACATTTGAAGATCATTTGGTTAGTCAAATATTGTGTAAACTATAGAAAAGTCATTCTAAGAGATAAACTGGAGAATATGTTATAGTTTGGAGTTTTTGACCAAGCTAATGGATAGATATTAGTCCAAAATTTTTATGGAGTATTGTTAACATGTATATGTGACTATTGGTTAAGGATTTTTGCATGATTAAAGGTTTTGATGAAAGATTTTCTTAGATTTAAAAACTTAGAAACTGGAAGAAGAAAAACAGTTTCTGTTTTGAGAAAGTTTAACTCTTTGGTGGTCTAAACCTATTCTAATGACTTTAATAATTTTATTGAAGGATCCTAAGTATCTTATATACATGTTATATTATTATTTTGAAAATATTTGATGTTAGTTTTAAAGATATGAAATTTTATGCAAAGAGATATTCAAATAAGCCAAAGTGTGGATATTCTTGGCTAAATTTATGTTTTGGTTAATTTCTAACCATGTGATCTTGAATTAGAAGCTTATATATGTTTTAGGACATCTTTTTAAACCATGTGATGGTTTGGTTTGAAGATCATATATTTATAAGTAATAGATCAAGAGATTTATCAAAACTAGTTGAGGAAAAAGTTTCTGTTTTGGACTAAGTGTAAAACCAAAAACTCCAAATGTTATTTTGTGATTTTGGTGACTTTAGTTTGATGATTTAAAGCATGGTTGATGTTAGGATGATATTATGAATATGTTAGTAGTAAGATTTGATTTTTGAAATTCTTAGAGATGTTTTGATTTAAGGTCAAAACTTGTGATTCAAGTGCTTGGATCTTTTTACAAAAAAGTTTGGTGTTGATTATTAGCTTTTTCTAAATGGATGTTTTAAGTATGGTTTTGAACTTAGGATTGGAAGATGTTTGTTGCAAAATTTTGGTTTAAGCATGAGTTTTGAAGTTGAAAGGAATTGCAACAAAAAATCAAGGGAAATGGCCTATGGATGTTTCGGCCATAGTGTGTTTTCTATAGTTGTGTTTTGTTTTAAATTTTTCTGAGTTGATATTTAAGTTTAGGACAAAATTTACATGAGGAATGTAAATTTTGGAAACTTTTGGAGTTAGTATGCAAAATCCTTAAGTTATGGGTAAAACGGTCATTTTCCCACATGTAGAGAGTAAAATGAAAATTTTACTCTTTAAGTTAGTATTTTCCATATTTTAAATTTTTAGTGATTTAGTTCTAACTTTTAGAATCACTAATTACAGTTCCTCGTGATCGCACTTGAAGTTTTATAAGAAACGCGGAGATCAAGATAAGTTAGCTTTTAACTTACTAGCAGTCTATTGTGTATGTGTGCTAAGTAAAGGAACTACAATGTATGTATGTATGTTATCATATATGTCTTGCCATGCCAAGTTATCACGTAATTGTCTATTATACAGAATTTATTCTGTCATCAATTTTTATCTGTTACATAATATATTCTGTCATGTATTACTGTACATTACAAGTATGTCATGTTAAATATGTTGTCTATTATATGTTATGCCATGTTACAAAATGTTTCTATCTCAAGTTGGTCATATATTTCAAGTTATGTTCAAATCACGTTATGTTACGTCAGGGCTCCAATCCTTTCATTTTCTAATCACGTTTTATCTTGAGTACATTCAGTTTGTGTAGAATACATGGGGCCACAACAACTGTGGAATATGTATTTAACTGCATTGTGATGTGTAGAATACATGAGGCCATAATAACTGTGGAGTATGTATTTACACGTAGAATACATGGGGCCACAACAACTGTGGAGTATGTATTTTTCATGTTAAGTCAAAATTTGCGTAGAATACATGGGGCCACAACAACTGTGGAGTATGTATTTTTCATGTTAATTCAAGTTTCAGAGTAAGTTCATACTAAGTCAAGTTTCAGATCAAGTTCATGTCAAGTCAAGTTCAGTTCATGTTTCAATTTAAGTTATGTCAATTATGCTATGTTGTATGCTAAGTTATGCTTTAATTATTTATGAATTTGATTATGCATTTATGCATTTACTGTCATCCATGCATCATTAGCATGTGTAGAAGTTTTTTGTTAACTTGCTGAGATTTGTAATCAAATCTCACTGTGGTAGTCCCAACTACCATTCCCCCCGAATGGTAGATCTTGTTACAGGACTTGAAGGAGGATCAGGAGCTGAACAACTAGACACAGTCGATTGAACGACGTTGCGTCGTTAATGTTAATATAGTAGTTAAATTACTACTTGTACGATGGAGTTGCATCTCCAGTACTTTTGGATTATAACTATTTTGGACTAGTGTTGTGATTTTAGTTGTTCAATAGGTTTTTATGTATGAAGTATGTTTAAGTATTTGAGATATTTTCAATTTGGTGCATAGTATTGCTAAAGAAAAAAATTATCCGCTGCGAATATTGCATATTGTTAGATGCATGTTAGGAACATTGCATCTTATATGTCATGAACGGGGGCATGTAACCTTGTGTTGCATGTCTCGACGTTTCAAATTTCCGTTCGATTCCAAACGGAATTTGGGGGCGTCACATATTGACACACATTTTGGTTGCTATGTTCTTATGTTCTCGCTTTCCATAACCGATGATTAAGATGAAGTGAGCATGGAAGTTTTCTATAGCCAGTCCAGACAAGCAAGCAGCAGCACACACCTTCATGTTGCGATTTTTACTCGCAGTTTAATAGTTTGTTTATCAGACCATTTAAAATGGTTTCAAGTGACATTCTCCTTAGTGAAAAATGGGTGGGAGCTAATTTTGGCTCCAAATGCTCATTTTTATTTTCTTTGGTGTTACATTTTGTTTATTTTAGAATGTTTGTTGGGGACTCCTACACTATTAAATTATGTATCATGTATCATTTAGTTTTATCCATGAACAACTTGCTTAGAAAAAAAAAAAAAAACTTTAATTTTTCATTAAGAGAATGAATGATTGAAACTCCTCTCCCAAGCATTAAAACTAATAAAAAAAACATTTCAACATTTTATTTTTATTTTTTTAATGATAATATCCAAACGTCTCCGAAACTCTGAAGAACTTGGCACGGGAGACGACGAAAATCTTACGCCACCATGCAGTGCTCACGGAAGGAGTACGTGGCTGGTCCTAAAACGACGCGTGCCCCAAGCTCACCTGACCAGCCAGTTAAAACTAGCCCAACAACAGGTATAGCCGGTCGCCACTGTCTCCCGCATGTCTCACTCGGCGCCACTTCCTGCTCACTAATCACTATAAGCATAACCACAGCTCTACTGTAACCTTACGGCCATGGCGGTTCCGTACAAAAATTCAGACCCATCTCTTTTCCTTCTGCAGAGCTCAAGGTTTTAGCTTTTTCTTTTGGGTATACTTTTGCTGCTTTTCTTCTTTTTCTTTTATAAATATATGTGTGTTTTTATATGTTGTGCAGATTCTGGCCTCTTTTTTAACTTTATTTGACGCTGCTTTAAATAAATTTTATGGGATAGTGGGAAAATGTACCGACATTTCCTTTGCTTTATCTGGGTTTGACTGTTTTTAACGAGAAACGACTGTTTGATCGTTAAGAAAGAATAAAGGCCGAGAAGTTTTTGTATTTATAAGAATATGTGATATGGGACTCCTGAAAACGATCAACCAACACCTCTTAATCGAGCCTGATATAGCAGCATGAGCCCTTGTTTTTTATTTTTGGAAAGAACAAGAAGGAAAGGAAAAATCTTGGGAAATGGGTTAGTTTCCAATATCTTCAGCATCTGTGAGGAAATTTTATTTGAGCATTTGTGGCGGTGGGTTTTTTTGGTTGGTTATTGAGATTATTTTTCCTCTCTCGTTGAAAGGAAACGGAGATATTAGGCAACTATCTGTATTGATCCCGACCAAGAAACCTATGAATCTAGGCTCATGGTTATATCATTGGTAGTGAGGCATGCGGAAAAGAGCTGTGCCTTCTATTTCCAACGCTATATGGTCTTTTTAAACCAGTTTTCAATATTTTAATGTTTGTCTTGTTTTGATTATCGGATTGTTATTCTTGTTGTATTTCATGAGTAGTTTTTAGTTTCTACTACTGTTTTTGGGTCTCAACTCGATGTATATGACTTGTCGTTCTTGTTTGGCCTTCATCTTTATTTGTGGGCATCCCTCTCTATTTGGCTCAAGGAAATATATGCATCCTTTTCGTGTGGGGATTCATTTGTTATGAAAGGGAAGTTTTGAAAGACAAGAAACCGGTCAATTCCGTTGTACTTCTCTTGAAAGATCCACTGATTCACACAAACATGCATGTGCACCGCCTGTGCACACACACACATATCATCCTTGGTGGGAGAGCTGAAATAACTCTGTGCTTTCCGTGTCTGTTTCCGGCTTGTAGGGTGTTATTCTGTGAGAGTTCATCTACATTTCCATAAGATTCTTTGATTCTGATCTGAAAAAAAAATCAGGAGGAGGGATGGCTCTAGAGAGCTTTGTAGATTCCAACTTCCAATTGGCAGCACACTCTCTGGCACCGACTTGGCCAACTGGAGGTTTTTTGGGGTCCTCGAGTTCCAATAACTTGCTACAAAAGGATGAGCACTACCAGGCTGTGGTAGCATCCCTCTTGAATTCATCTTCTGGAAACTTGCCAAATGGGACATCTGTGATTGCACATATGAATGTCGGTAAGGCATTGGGGGAAATCGATCCAAATATCTTAAATCATATGGAAAAGGAACTGAGTGTTAGGCCAAGTTCCTTGGACGCAGATTCCAAATCAGCACTTTCAAAGGGTCCTTTGCACAGAAGTGCCAGTGCTACCACAGATTCTCACCCTGTCCTACACACATCGCCTGCACTATTCTCCTCTCGTAACTCATGTTCAAGCACTTCAGTTGTGAGTGGTTCCTCAATAACCCAGCATAACTCCCGTTTAAACCCAAAAGGTTTTCAAGTGCATAAAAGGAAACATCAACAAGGGGAATTTGCTGCAGCATCTCAAGAGGTTGCGGAAGTGCATAAAAATTCATTCATAAATTGCATAAAACAGGAGCTGTGCACTTCAACTCAGATGCTTAAGAAACCAAGATTAGACATCCAGCAAGAGGCAATCGTGCAGCAGCATATTATTCAACAGCTACTGCAGAATCCAGATTCTGCACAATTGCAAGAATATTTACCCCAACTGCAAGAATTGTTTCAGCATCATCACTTACGAAAACAGAAGCGGCAAAATAGTTTGCAATATCAGGGAGTTGGCATACAACAGCAACGACAGCAACATATAAGTCAACACCTGCAACAGCAGGTCCTGCCTCAAGCACCTGCCATGCACTCCTTTAATGAAGGCATCTGTTCACGCCGGCTTATGCAGCTAATATATCATCTGCGGCAACGACCAGCTGTGAGTTGCTTGTTTAAGTGACGATTTGATGTTGTTTCTCACCAGTATTTCACAATTATCTCCATTATCCATGACTTTTTTGACGTATTTAATGCATTGCCCTGCCAATCTGCAATTTAGATTTTCTGAAGCATACCTGAGTTCTATCTTTTAATATCATGCTTACACTTTGTCCCAAAACTTTGTGATTTCCCGGTGGTCATAGGTTCAACTAATGCATTACTCGCTTTGAGTTGGTCCGACCCTCATTTTATTTTTGGTCTCTTTAGGACAACGGTATTGCTTATTGGAGAAAATTTATCACAGAGTATTATGCTCCCTGTGCTAGGAGAAGATGGTGTTTGTCTTCATATGACAAAGTTGGACGCCATGCCTTTGGTATGATTCCCCTTGCTGCTATGGTGAGTTCTCATCCTGCTGATATATGTTTTTTTCCTCATCATAAGAAATAATCAATATTGTCATGAGGTGCTATGGTGGCTATTGGTTGCGCCTTCTGGTGTCAAATGCATCAGGTTGGGCTGTGTTATACACAGTGCAGTAAATGGTCCCCATATCAACTTTATGAAAAGTTTGTTTGTAAAGCTTTTCCCACCTCAAATCCCGTTGGGTGCAAACAATCTCTAGGGGCTATTGGACTGGGGGATTTTTCCCTTGAATTACCCAAAGTGCAATTGCAGAAAACTCCTTGCTGAGAGCTTGTGCACCCCCGGGATTAGTCGGGACGATATTCCCGGACACTCGGTGCCAATCAAAAGAAAAAAGAAGAAAAAAAAAAGGCTTTTCCCGCCATTTTCATAAATTCTTTTGTCACTGAATACAGCTTCTGCAATTCCCTTGAATCTGAAATGTTTCTATCGTGCCAGTGTAATTACAGCTTCATATAGATGCACATATACAATTGCATTCACTCATCTCAATTTGTTTCTTTACATGAAGTCTATTTGTGTCGGATTCTTATCTTCCCCTTCTGCTTTAAATGCTGTGTTGATTGCTTTAAATGGAATCGTCTGCTGCTTCTTTGTTTTTTCAGGATGCATGGCAATGTGAGATTTGTGGTTGTAAATCAGGAAGGGGGTTTGGTGAGCAAACTAGCATTATTGAATTGTTGAATCACATAAGTTTTTCTTTCCCTTCGGTTATTTATCCGCCCCTGATTTTTTTGATTGTACATAACTTATTTCTATGTTTTTTTTGCTTGGCAGAGGCGATTTTTGAAGTACTTCCTAGGCTTTACAAAATCACCTTTGATAATGTGATGGATGAACTATTGTTCCTTGATTTGCCACATGAACGTAGATTCCCTTCGGGATTAATGATGTTGGAATATGGAAAAGCAGTTCAGGAGAGTGTCTATGAGCAACTTCGTGTTGTTCGTGAGGGTCATCTGCGAATTATTTACACACATGACTTGAAGGTGAGTCAAAGGCCCCTTCATCTGAAGTTAGTGGGCTGATGCATATTAATTGTTCATGGATGTGTTGAAATACTTCTGCTTTTCAGATACTGTCCTGGGAATTTTGTTCCCGGCCTCATGAAGAACTTTTGCCTCGAACTTTGCTTGCACCTAAGGTGATGATTATTTTTGTGCTCTGTGTTTTATTTTTGGTTGTGAATTGCTCCTTTTGGTGTTCAAATCTGTCATATGATTCAGTACTTCTTGCCCTTTTACCTTGTGACTTTTATGATCTTGATGTGTGTAACCATGCTGTAACTTAGTTTCTGAAACATGCATGGTTGCAGGTTGATCAGATGGTTCATGCTGCACTGAAATATGAAAGCTCCAATAGCAGTAGTGAATCTGTTGTGGTGTCTCAAGAAGATTTACAAGCAAATTCTGACGCGTAAGACATTAATGTTGGAGTATTTGTATGCAATAAATTACCTGTCTTTATTTAGTTTCGTATCTGTATGCTTTAAATGTGAAAAAAAATAAAAAATTGTTTGCTTTGGATGCTTGAAAGTCCAAATTATATATTTTGCTCTAAATAAACTAGAAAAATTGAGTTTTGGAGGACAAGGCCATTGCAAAGCAGTCATAATTCGCAAGTAAATTTTGTTCTTGATCATTCATCTCACTGTAGGTTCCTGGCAGCCGGGTGTCAAGTTGCGAGAACTTTGGACTTACAATTGGTTGATGACTTGGGATTTTCCAGAAGATACACCCGGTGCATGCAGGTAAACATTTTCAATTTTTTTTTTTTTTTTTGAGTTTGAAACTAATATCCAATTACTTGACTGGTTCTTAATGTATGCCAGTTATAATTGTTTGACAGATTGCAGACGTTGTCAGCTGCATGAAAGATTTAATGACTTTCTCCTTCAAGAATAACACAGGACCAATGGGTAAGTAGCATCAGACATTGCAGTTGACGGCATGCAAGTGCTTTCTTCACTCATGCTTATTTTGGTTGGGTTTCAGTTTTTAATAAGGTTCAGTAGTTTGTTTTGATCTTTAATGGTGTTTGCTTGTTCAATATAACAGTTATTTTACTATTGCTTATGTTTTGGCTTCACATTGATATTTTAGATATTAGTAAGTTCATAAATTAGACTTTTAAGAGCTTCAGAAATGGTTTTGTTGGAGTTATTTTTATTACGCTCTTAAATATCTTATACATATAAAAAAAAAAAAAAAAGTTCTTAAATATCGTATTACATTTTCTGGCCAAATACGTTGAATATCAAACTTTTACCACTTTACCATGAACAAGTGGGATGCCAGATTGGTTTTCGATTTGTTTCATATTGTTTTATTGGACCCCTTTGCTTGCTAGTAAAGCCCATTTGTAGATGGCAGGCAGGTCTACATTTCTTGGTTTCAATAGGACTCCCTTTGAGCATTTTTTCTATCTACCATCATCTAAAGTGTGCCAACACGTTAACCTTCATTTCTATTGGAGTACCCGTTGAAAAAATTTCCATTGAAGTGATTTATAATTCTTGACATGTTAATTTTTCAGTTATCTAACTATAAACTAAGACTCATTCATGATGTTTCTGCTGAACTCTTCTGTAATCAATTCCCATATTTGAGTTTAATTTTCAATATTAAATCATCCAAATCAGTGTCAAAATTAACATATTCTAGGACAGGCAGTATGCTGGAGTACATTGACGTGCCAAAATTAACAGATTATTGCATGTAGATTTGTAATCCAATCTCGCCAATCTATTGATTTTGACATGTAGTTGGATGGTGAAGTATGCACCACCAATCGAATGAGGTTGATTGTGATTATTTTATGTTTATAGGTACATTACAAATGATCTCCATAGTTTAGAGTGGTTATATATTATAAACCTATCTAATACCATTAATCATTTGTAGAGAGCTTAAACAACTATTCCCTAGAAACCACCACAAGTAAGATCGGGAAAGAGGAATTACATGAGAAGGAAATTGTAGGGAGTGCTCAAGGTCTGCCTACTGACGACAATAAGTTGATGGCTGGGTCCAGTGGTTATTGCAGTAATGTGAATGGTTGTGTAGTTATGACAAATGGAGGACTTTTGACTAGCTCAGAAGAGGCAGCATTGATGCCGCCAGGTTCTTACCACAAATTGCTGAGGCAGAACTCCTCGACTTCTGAACAGTGCAGAGTGAAGCGACAGGGTTCTTCACTGCGAGTGTCCAACCAGGATGTCTCTTTTGAATCTTATAAAGGTTCTAAAGCTTCAAGCCCAGGACTAATCCAGCACTCGCCAATGGATGGCTTGTCAAGTTCCCATTCCGTGGAAGTCAACCAGAATATACGGGACCAGGCTATCCAGAAGATACTGCGGGAGATGGTCAACAACAGCAGAAAACTGAACGTGAATGCTGGAGACACTGTTATCCGTGAAGAGGGGAAGAGTTGTGTTGTTGACGTGCCTGCAAGAGGCAAGGGGATGAATGTTCATAATGCGTTAGGTTCTAGGTACAGCACAGCAGCCCTGGATATCCCAGGAAATGTATTGAGTAGTGCTGCAGGGAGGATCAGCAGCTCAGGTGCTGTCTTCAATAGAGAGGCCTCTGAGTTCTGTGGTAACAACAGCTCCATGAAGAAGAAAGAAGCAGATGTTCCAGAGAAGCTTCATCTTCCCGAAGCGCTCATTAAACTGCTCAACGGTTATCAAGAAAATGGAAGTTGAGTGGCAACAGTGAAGATATGTGCAATGCATGGAGGATCTAACCATATCGAGCTATTAGTTTTAGGGAAGTGGTTAGGATAGAGTTTGTACAGTTTTGTTGGGTCCCTCTGCTGATCTTACATGCAAAGAACACGTTACGAGACTTTTTGAGCAAATATTACAGCTTCTTGTTGTTACTTGTTAGGTTTGCATCCTGATCAGTGATCATGCTATACAAGTGTAAACTGATATCTTCACCTTCTCGAGTAGTTATGATGACGTGATTTTGCGCATATACCAATTTCATAAATTGGCGGGCTCTTCTTCTTCTTTTTCTTTAAGAAATTAAGTTTTAATTTCTGCTGGAGGAGTCGAGGACCCTAGCCGCTCTCGTTTGCATTACTTTGCAATACCTCAACTCAGTGGAACAATGCAAATGCTGCCCAAGGCTAAGGAAAAATCCCTCGCAAATTAATATTAGAATAGAATGCTCAGACATCAACTCGCATTTATTACCCAAATTCCATGCTAAAGCCCTTTTTCAGGAGATGAAAAGTGCACGTTTCCGTACTCTGATTAAAACCAATAGAACACATACATATACACATTTCCTAGCTAACGTACAAGTGATAGGTTTCGAAAACCATTTAATACTTTTAGAACTCTCTTTTCCCTACCTGTTTATCATACAGAACTTCCTACCTACAGAGGTTAACTCAAAAACGCTTAAACCTCTCCCTAAATTCACTTGGGTATATAAATACAGAATCTAAACAGAGACCACCTTTGGTATGCGTGCAATCAATCTGGGTCATGGAGAATTTGATTTTGGTTGGTGCGTTGGAGTTATCTACAACAAAATCGCCAACGTGGTAGTAGTTCCATTTTCCGGTTTCACTCAAAATGCACTTTGATGCCGCATGCTGACCATCCGATGTCCATAGCTGAAACTGCACTGGCTTTATGTCCCATCCGTGAACATGCTCCGTATTACAGACTCGGCGACCAAACCTCTTGTATGCCTTTCCTAAGTGCAACCTGAAGAATAGGCTATATGTCCCCATCGGAAATGGGAACTCCACCCCTCCATCAACTTCAAACCACCAAATTTGCTGGAGGTAGGCGACAGTGCCGAATCTACATGAAAGGAAGAGGAGCTCTAAATCAATTCAAGTACTCCATTGCCCAAATAAGCAAAATAAATAAAGCAGCAGCATATTCCAGTGATAAAACCACATTAAGAGCACCAGGAGAAGAAAGCTAGGCAGTTCTTCAATCTTGAAAATCACAAGCATCACTCATCATCACAAGCAAGACATGCAAACATCGAGATTCCAAGTCTAGCGGAAAATATCTTGAAAATTGTGGCTATGTCATTAATCAAAGTTGCATAGCAGATTGTACAACAAGCACATGCAAGATTCAAATATCTAAAACTCTGAATCTAGCTTAAGGATTATAATTAAATCCTTTAGCCAATATTGAATCTTATAAACTCATTGAATAACTCTATCTCCTGAAGGATCAAATGTGTTACTCCAACTCAAAAGAAACTCAAGGACAACTTATAGCTTTGATCCAAGTTCAAGAATATGATTATAATATTATCACTGATAATAACAGCCTTAAACATTAGGCACCATTTGGATACAAGAAGTGTTTCATCTGATCTCATATCATCATTACAACTTTTTCAAATTTCCACACAAAATATAATAAACAATTCAACTTTTTCAAATCTCAAAACAATAATAATCTTAAAAAATAATATTCTAACCATATTTTATTCAACTTTCATTTTCATCTCAACTCACTATCTAAACGGCACCTAAGATCTTCCCTATAGACTCAATGCTATAGGACCTTCTCCAAATGACCCAAAACTTACTATTGTACAGAGAACCTAGCTTTTCACGAGAATCCAATCCAAAAAATATTTTCTAAAAGTAAGCTGAGGTGAGTGTGTTTTTGACATGCAGTGCATTAACTTCCCAAAGCTAATGAAGCTATTAAACTAAATACATATATCACATCATCATGCAATAGACTTCAAAATTTCAAACAAAATTGATGAAAAGATAACAAGAAACCTACTTTTGATGAGTTCCAGCAAGGAAATTTCCGGAACGTTGGAGTTTCCAGCATCCATCTAAAAGATTTTTTTTTTTTTTTTTTTTTGTGGTAAGTACCATCTAAAAGATACATGACAAGAAACGTACAATTTTTCTATATCCATTGGAAATCATTATATAAACTTCAAAAAAGGCGCATAAATCTCACCTAGATTCTTCAGTTGGGATGTAATTCCAATATCTTCGATCATCAATCCCAGTGATTGCCAACCCCTTTGAAGAAATGGACAAACAAACACCACCGGTACTTTTATGCAGCCAAACTTTCTGTAAAATCCAATTTTTATACAAATACATCAGGAACACATCCAAATCAAGAAAATCGAATAACATGAATAATCGAGATCTCATGATTGGCCACCGAGAAAGCTGAAGAAAAATAAAAGAAAAGAAAACATCGATTCTTATTCTACAAGTTCTTTTTCGTTTTTCATCTTTCATAAATTTCCTCCGAAACCGAACAAAAATAACTAGAGAAAAACATATGATAGAAACTCATAACAAGTAAAATAATCTCATTCCCCGTTCAATTGATCACAATTGGGCATTTTAAGATCTCCATACACTTCCTAAGATTAGGAAACAAGCAAAACGAGCAATACCTTAGTACCCCCATCGAAAGTATTAGCCTGGCAAAGCCTCTCGTAAATCCCTCGCTTACCCAAATCCCCCGGCAACTCGCCGAACACTTTCAGAAAAAGAAGTTGATAATTCGACGGCAACTTCGATTCCCACACAAAATCTGCCCACGAAGCCCCACGAAAAGCACGATTCAGTCTCGCCAATTTGCAGATCTCAGGCGGGTCCAAGTAGCCCAGAACCAAAGCCACGCAGCTCTCCGGTAAGTCCCCCAAACTGGGTCGCGATTGCAAATACAAATACCCATCAGACCCATTGGAATAATCCGGACCGGTTAGGCTTGAGAACAAAACAGATAAATCGGCACCCATGAAACAGAGCAGAGCGGAGAGAGAGAGAGAGAGAGAGAGAGAGAGAAGAGACACAGACTAACTAGGATGATCGTCCAAAAGATTTAAGTATTAAATGGAATGAATTCTACAGATACAGAGTGCGGTGGTGGGGCGGCAACATGAGGCACTGGAAGAAGGACGCGTAACAGTTGTTGGGAGGGTGGAGGAGTTTGTTTGTCTTGGTGGGTTTTGTTGGTTTATGGAGAAGCAGAGGAAGACAGCAGAGAATGAATTGGACGGAAAGCAGAAGATGAGTTAGGTCCGGGTGATGGGGCTCTTATTGGAAAAAAAATATCGCCCACAGCTACAGATACAATACACACTGTCTGAAAAAGACAACTTTGGAACTTCAAATCGTTTGGTTACACATTTTTTTTTGATTTTAATGTTTTTATTAGAAGTTAAATAAAATATTATTATAATATAATTTTAATATTAAATTTATTTTAAATTTAAAAAATTAAATTATTTATTATATTTTATATTAAAATTTAAAAAAATTATAATAATTATATAAAATAAAATAAAATAATTTGATCAAATCAGTCTTTAAATATCTGGTTTAAGTTATACTATTTTGCCGCTAACGGTTACTGTTCGCATGCCACGTACGTCAAATATTATTTTTTATATTTTTTTTAAATATTTTTAAAAAATAAAAGATACATTAATACATTAATATTTATTTTTCTAATCATTAAATTAAAAAAATAATAAATAAATTTTAAATAAATGAACAATCAAAGTGAAAGAAAATTCACGACCCACACTAGTATTTTCTATCTTATTTTGCAATATTTAAGTTGATATATGTGCGTATTTTTTTGAGCCATGGAAAATCAGTTTTTTGTTTTTTGTTTTTCTCTTTCAAAAGAAATTAATTTTTAATTTTTATCTTTTAATAATTTTAAATTTCCCAAATTTACTTTATTTCTATTACTCCCTCTGCGTGATAATATTTAATAGAAAATAATTTAAGACCCATATCAGAAGCCCTAATTTTTAATGGTAAGTTCTTTAAAAAAAAAAAAGAGTGCACGAAATATACATATCTTAAAACTTATTCAGCAATATATACTCATATCTAATAATCTTTAAATAAATCATTATTATAAATATTATTATTTATCATAATTTATTTTTTATCCTTAAATAAATAAAACTTCATTAAATTAAAAAGAGATTAAAAAAAGGGGTGGAGGTCACAATAAAACACCTTAATATAAAAATATAAATAAATAATAATTCTACCTATTTATTATTTTATTTGGTTGATTTTGATGCATTAACTTGTATTAAGATTTATTTTTTTATTATTTTTTGTAGCTGAATTACGAAAAGAAAAAAATTTCCGTTTGTTGTTAAAAGGTAAGAATCCATCATCGATCTTATGAAAGTGCACGGCGGGGATTTTGATTTTCTTCTAATCTTACCGTCCCCTAGCTGGTCCCCTTCATATTCCTCGAGAGCGATATACGTTGAAATATACGTGTGAGGAACATACGAAAACATTTGAATGAGCAATGATGATAGCTAGGTTGTCTTTTTGCGTAGATTTCAACTTGATCATGACTTCGTCTCTAATATTATCTTGTATAAATAACCTAAACTTTTTTGGGATATTTCAAATTAATCAAATTTTCAAATTTATTATTATTATTATTATTGTTATATTTTTTTTTTATACAAGATGGGAGTTTTGAATCTAAATTTTCTATTTGAAAAACCGAATTATATGTCACCAAGCTATTAAACTCTGTCAAATTTATTATTATTATTATTTGTTGCCATTATTCATATTGTTCTAATTCGCCATTATCATTATGATATGTGTCTATGTCAAAATTAATTAAATTGCCAAATCGAAGCAATTAAATTTTAAATGGTTTTCCTAATATTCTTATTTAAACAGATAATATAAAATAATGTTAGGTATAAATATCAAATATATAAATTTTGTACAAATCTTTTATAAAAATTTGAGTCTAATAAAAAAAATGAATTTTTCATGCTTTTTATGATAAAATTTATTTATTTTTATAAAGAACTTGTATAAGATTTGTACATTTAAGACTTGTATATATATTTTCTCAATAATATATAGCTAGCATCAATCAAGTACCAACAAAGTAGGACTTAATATTGGTAGATTTCTGTTCACATTATGTCTAAGATAATATCAAAATTAAACCCTTTTTTATTCTGGAGTTCATAAAAACAATGGACTGTCGGAGTGGATGCGGCGGCCACCGGCCATCTCTTTTGAATTAAGGAAAAAGAATCGGAACAATAATTAATTTTTGCAGAATCTAGAGCTATCTCCATGTGGTTCTGACTCAGAGCCGTGCATGACATTTGGCCCAACCACATTTATCGTGGTTATTGACCGTCTTTCAACACGTACGTACGCGTGTCCTTGAATCAGCTAGCCTTCTAAATAGATATATATATATATAAGAGAAGTTGAAAAGGAGGAAGAACACACATGAGTGGGGCCTAATTAAATGCATGCATGTATACTAGTTGGCTGATTATGTGTCGCTTAGTTGAAGTATAAGGAGGCCGTTTCCCCGATTCATCTAGGCATGCAGGGTTGGCGTGCATACATGCCTGCTGCTTGATCCCTCGAGACTTTAACAACCGCACGTACCCTAGCAATCCTATCGGATGAACAGCCTTAAAATCATTAATCACGTGAACACTATATAAACAGTGCATGAACAGTAAATTTCATTACAGCTCTTCAAATCCAATATTATCTGTGGCCAACTTTATTTGAAAAGTTGCACGAGAAGGCCTAGTAGTACTTCTACAAGAACCAAACTGATAAGGACAGTGCCATGGAGTACTTAGACCACAAGGACAATATGCAACTTTAGGTTCAATTTTCCACATATTCATTAGGCTCTTCTCATCTTATAAATGAATTCTTTACATATTAGCAACATCGAAAACCTCATCATCTGTGTTTTAAGCAATCAAAAAGCTCCATCTAGTGTGAAAAGTTGGCATGGAGTTGGAAATTAGGAGGGTGGTGCCAGAAGTACCATTATGAGTGATGATGGCCTTTGTTTTGAACCGAATGATGTAAGGGGCTGATAATTTTGGGCCATTTGAAGTACTTTCTTTCGGCTCCTATCACATAGTCCAATTTGATATTTTTTTAATCGGTTAGATCAATTGTGAATTCTAACGTGAAAAAAGAAAAAATTGGATACAATCCTCTAAATTTTTAAAACTGATTTTATCCGATTCAGTTCCAAGTTTGATCCTTGCTAACCCGGGCCGGAACCCAGCCGGATGAATAGTATTAAGTACAAATTAATAAACAAGTTGCTTCACTGTACCTAGACATGATCGATCTCGACCACAAGCATGCATAAATCAGAAGTTTGACATCAAAGAAGAAAAAAATGGAATGAGCTTGATCTCTAGCTATATATGCAAAACCTAGGGGCAGGCAGGTGGCATCTCGGAGTAAGACAATATTCATGCATCCATGCCATCTGGTGGCACATAATAATTTCTGCATCCATTGGTAAAATTATTTGTTTATAAGTTAGTTTCTCAGAGATGAGAATCTTAAACCAATTTGCGCAAATATATAGTAAAGTCCAAAACATAAAAACAGCTAGCTACCTAGCTAGCATCGATCGACGATCGTTCCTTTTGCTCTATCTTTATTATTATTATTATTTAAGTACGCGTATTTAATATATTTATATAGTCATGATATCATATAGCTAGCTAGAAAAGTCAGGTCAAAATGGAATATTACATCATGACATGATCATCATCTAGCATGCATCATGCGATTATCATTTAATTTATAATATATCCAAGACAGTAGTACTCCTCATATCCTGTCCTGTCCAGCCGGCTATATCATGTATAGACGGCAATTTAGAATAATCTTTCATTTTTTTTTAAACAATTGAAAAAGATGGTCAAGTTTCATTAATAACAATAAATTTATAAAAAAAATTTATAAAAAAAGGAATAAATTTAAAAAATATATGAACAAGAACGTACAATTTTGAAATATTATAAGCTAGCTAGACTCTAAATCAGTTGTTGTATATTTTGATATAAATCATGATAGTGATCCAATAAGCAAGCATGCATGTGGGTGATGTGAAAGAAGATAAGCATCAATATTGAAGAAAAAAATGAATAGATAAGCCAACTTGATTATTAAACAATCAAATAGATAAGCCAACTTGATTATTAAACAATCAATAAGCTGATGGTTTGGATATAGACATAATTGGCAGTACGTTTGGTAATGACATGCATGTATAGATATATTAATTGCAATTGCCCTTCGTATGCTAATATATATTAACCATGCATTTTGCAATAATAATCCTTAATTTATGAGAATTAAGAACTAATTTTAATATTCCAACCAATATTATGAACCCTAGCTAAATATATATATATATATATTGAAAATATATAATTAATTTAAAAACCTCGATATATCTTTTCATTAAGTTGATGCAGAAATTAAACAAAACATGAAGAACAAGATGTTCATGTAGGAAGAAAAGACTCACTGATCCTCTGCATTTGTGTACGTAAAAAAGACAGTGGATTTCATTGTCAGTGTAGCCACAGATATATCATGCAAACTGTAATGGGTATTCTACAGTTTACCCAAATACTACACACAAGATCACAACACAAACTGGAATGAGATGAAAAGAAAATCCAAGAATCACTTTCTTGATTCTTGGAAGAAGCTTTCGAGGAGCTCCCAACCTCTAAAATTGCCTTTCTATTAAACTTTCTGAATGAATTTGCTTACAGGTTGCTTTGGTTCTTATACATGTTTTACAGAAGTAAAACGTTATCGTTTACACTAATCTCAGACTGTTATTACAGTTATTAAAACTCTCCGTATCACTTACCCAACACTCACTGTTTCACTCCACATGACATAATCTTTCCTTTACTTAAACGCACAGTTTCAATTATTACAAAACACACCGTTTTTCTCCTATCTTTTCCCAGCCTTTTTACCCGTAATTAACTACTTGTTTCAGCCCTTTACATTCCCTTCTCCTTAACAATGTTCTTGTCCTCAAGAACTTGACACTCCTCCCTCTCAAAGGACCTTGCCCACAAGGTGTGGGTATTGATCACGTAACTTCCACAAAAGTTCCCAAGTGCTATCTTCTGCAGCAGCTCCTAACCATTTCACCAGGACTTCAGTCACAGCATGGTTCCTGATTTTCTTCATCCTCCTTTGCAAAATCAACTCAGGTTCAGGTTGAACTTGCCCCTGAGAGTCCACAGGTGGTAGTGTAGGCAATGGTATAACATTCTGGCCAAGCTTTTTCTTCAAGCAAGAGACATGTATCACAGGATGAATTTTTGTAGAAGAAGGCAATTCAAGCCTATAGGCCACTGTCCCAATCCTCTCCAAAATTTTAAAAGGTCCAAAGAACCTTGGAGCCAACTTAAGATTATGGCGTAAGGCTACAGTTTTCTGTCTATATGGCTGTAGTCTGAGAAACACCCAATCCCCCACTTGAAATTCCCTTTCAGTTCTTCTTCTATCTGCAAAATCCTTCATTCTATTTTGAGCCTTCAATATATTCTCCCTCAGCATCACCCAAAGCTGTTCTCTAGATCTTAGTTGCTGATCTACTGCAGGATTGACAGAAGTTCCTGCTACATAAGAAACTAATCTGAGAGGTACATATCCATACAACGCTTCAAAAGGGAAAATTTTAATTGAAGAGTGACAAGTGGTGTTATAACACCATTCAGCCAAAGGAAGCCACAGGTTCCATTCCTTAGGTTTGTCACTTGTATAGCACCTGAGATAACCTTCAACAACCTTATTCAAAGCTTCAGTTTGCCCATCAGACTGTGGATGATAAGCAGAACTGAAATTGAGAGAAGTGCCTTGCAATCTAAATAATTATTTCCAAAAATTACTAGTAAAGATAGCATCTCTATCTGACACAATGGATTTTGGCAATCCATGGAGCTTGAAGACCCCAGAAAAGAAAACCTGAGCCACTTTACTTGCTGAATAAGGGTGTGCCAAAGAAAAGAAATGTCCAAACTTGGTGAATCTGTCCACTACAGTAAAAATGACAATATAGCCACCTGAAGAAGGTAATCCTTCAATAAAATTCATGGAAATATCTGCCTATGGTGAAGATGGTACAGGTAATGGCTGCAAAAGTCCAGCTAGATGCAGAGTTTCATGCTTGCATGCTTGACAAATTTCACATTCTTTGACAAATGTCTTAACATCTTTGCGCATCCCCTTCCAATAAAAATCTTGTTTGGCCCTGTGTAATATCTTGTGATAACCCATATGACCAGCTTGTGGGCTATTGTGAATGTAATACAAGACCTTAGTCATGAATGTTGAATCTGAAACCACCACAATCTTCCATTTTCTTAACAGCAAGCCCTGCTGTAAGGTGAAATGTTTTGGACCCTTAGATCCATGTTGCAACTTCTCATAAATTTCTCGAATGGGGGGACAAAGCTGATAGCTTTGTTTCAACTCTTCTATCCAAAGAGAAGTAGGAAAGGTAATGAGTGCTAAAGTGGTTGTCTGCTCTTCAGACTTCCTGGAAAGAGTATCAGCTACTTGATTTTCCTTTCCCCTCTTGTAATCAATTGTAAAATACTTATTCAGCCCTTCCTGCTGGTTCTTCAACGCTCCTCACGTGCCTTCTACCATCACAGAACCGACAACTTCTGATACCAATTGTAATGGGTATTCTACAGTTTACCCAAATACTACACACAAGATCACAACACAAACTGGAATGAGATGAAAAGAAAACCCAAGAATCACTTTCTTGATTCTTGGAAAAAGCTTTCGAGGAGCTCCCAACCTCCAAAACTGCCTTTCTATTAAACTTTCTGAATGAATTTGCTTACAAGTTGCTTTGGTTCTTATACACGTTTTATAGAAGTAAAACGTTATCGTTTACACTAATCTCAGGCTGTTATTACGATTATTAAAACTCCCCGTATCACTTACCCAACACTCACCGTTTCACTCCACATGACATAATCATTCCTTTACTTAAACGCATAGTTTCAATTATTACAAAACACACCGTTTTTCTCCTATCTTTTCTCAGCCTTTTTACCCGTAATTAACTACTTGTTTCAGCCCTTTACACAGACTAAGGAAGTCGAGATCATATATGGTTTTTCTGATTCTTATAAATTTTGACCGTGTATATATATTATATATATAGTTGGAAGATTATTAAAATTTGAATGCGAATTAATGTATAACGTCCTATGGTCGTTCATGCCAATTAATTATAAGTTCAAGAGTTAAAAAACTGCATGGTGAAAATAAATCCCAACGAATTATTTGGTATGTTAAATATTTTAATATGAAATATTAATATTTAGATTTTTCGATTTTCACTTATCCACGATAATAAATAATAATAGTTTGAAAATGTACATTCCTCCATCTCAGTTTGATAAAAAAATTGACCTAACTATGAGAGAATGATCACTTTAACAACTTTACCTCTGAGTGCATCTAGATGGCTAAAAATACAATCATGTTGTAGGTTAAAACCCTTAACCCCTCAGTGCTATTTATAGACTTCTGACCATCAAGAAATCGAGAGACATTCGTGTCACAATGTGACTAGATATAAATGTATTATTGTTCCACAGTGACTCATTAATTGAGTCATAATATTCAAGTTAGTCTAAATCTATTGGAATATGGGTGTGTGAGATATAGAGTTTTAATAAAACTCTTAGATGGTGATCAATTTGATCTTATAGTGTTTGATCGAGTGCCTATCTTTTAATTGAATAGTTGCCATGTATATCTCAGGTCTGGGCTGCACAATGACAAGAAATTGACATCATCGTTTAACTAGGTTGATGATTACTTCAATTTTTTATAACATGTAACTCTAATACCACATGTTAAATATTTTATTATGAAACATTAATATTTGAATTTTTTGATTTTTTATGATCCATGATAATAAATAATAACAGTTAGAAAACACGCATTCCTTCAAATCAGTTTGATAAAGAATCTGATTTGACTATGGGAGAATGATCACCAACAATTTTACTTTCAAGTGTCTCCCAATGGCTAAAGTCACAAGATAGGTGAGAACTCTTAACCGCTTAGTGCTATTTATAGACTTATGACCATCAAGAGATTGAGAAACATTCTTATTCCACTGTAACTAGATATAAAGGTAGTCTTGTCTCTATGTGACTCATTAATGAAATGATAATATTTGAGATAGTCTAAATTCATCGGGATATGGGTGTGTGAGATATAAAGTTTTAATAAAACTCTTACATGGTGATCATTTTTATGTGTTTGATCGAGTCCCTGCCTAGCTTTTGGTTCAATGTGTTCTTTTAATTGAATATTAGTTATGTATATCTCATGTCCCAACTGCAAAATGACAAGAAATTGACATCATGGTTTAGCTAGGTTGATGACCACTTAGCTTTTAAGGTCGATACATTAACATCGAGGCCGAGAGTCAATTCTCAAACAAATTTCTGAAAGAGATATGATGAGTTCGACGCCCCCCTCTTATTTTTAGTGGATGAAAATTATAGAATTTGTCATTTTGGCTGGAACAGTTGATAAAGATCTTGATCATCTTTAAAACCAAATATATATATTGTTTTGTTTCGAAAAGACTTGGAAACTTTTTAAAAAAATAAAAAAATCTCCCCCCATACATATAAAGATCTAGACTATCATGTTTGATTCGTTGCTTTTGAAGTGCGCACTTCCCTGGCTGGCTATCTGCTTGAAGATGACAACTACGACATCGGTGATGCGAAAGAAGGGCCATTTTTTGGCCTATCAACGTTGGGGAAATTGCTGGGCAAAAATTTGATAGTGACGTTAACGACTGCAAATTACCAAGGCATAGATATTAATGCAATTTGTGGCAAGTTGTTCTTTGTTTGCTAAACATACATGCATATAACTTCTAGAAATAAGGACCTTTGATTTTCCACAGCTTGGGGGTTTTTTCATTTCAATTGGTAATTTATCCTCCACAAAAAGTTATTATGAATAACATAAAGAACTTCTATTTGCAATAATTTTGTTTAGCCATCACAGAAACCCATTTGAGACGAGCTAAGTACTTTTACGTAAAAAAGTAAAGAAAAAATTTATGGAAGGATTCAAAAGATGAAACTAATTGAATTGATATTAAGATGATCATGTGCACATGTCATTGCTATACATCAATCCTTGTTTATTTTCAGAGATAAGATAATATGAGATAAATTGATATTAAAGTTGAAAGTTGAATAAAATATTATTAAAATATATTGTTTATATTAAAATTTAAAAAAATTTGAATTGTTTATTTTATTTTGTGTAAAATTTTTAAAAAAATTGAAATGATTAGGTGAGATGAGATAAAAAATTTTATGAAAATAGAGATTTAGTTTCCACTATAAGCCCGTAATCTCCAGGACCAGATCATGCCCAACACTTCAAAGGTGTTGGGCTTTCCTCGTTCTGTTGTAGTTTGACAAAGTCTGCATGCCAAGGGAAAGCCCGTTTAAAACCAAAACTTGCTGGTTCGAATATGAAAATGCGTTGTTCTTGCTTCACTGTCAGTCACCACGAAGAGAATTAGTCACGTACTATACCACTCTAATAGAAGGTACAAATTACATAATCTATACTTCAAAAAGCTTAGTCAATAATATAATTGAAGCCTTATTAGAATCTTATAAAGAGTAAGAACTTCTCATTCTCAAATAATGTAAAATCGCATATACCACCTACTTTTATCCCTATAATATGTAGCACACATACCTTAATGATTGGGGGCTGATCTTTTCCCATTTTGTTGAAGAAGGTGTTGAAAATGAGAGCAATTGGATTCAAATTGGATAAAAAATGAGAACTTGTGAACCAAACACCAGAACCAGAACTATTAGGCGGATCAATAAGATCATATGCAATCTGGTTTGTTGGAGATTTGTCGATTTCTATGACTTTGTCGATTCTGGTTTTGATTTCATGCCAGGGTGGTATGGTTCACTTTGGTAACCGAAACCTCGATCCATACAATACTATCACCTCATCATACTCCAAATCATATGGTATCATTCAAAGTCAGGGGTGGCTTGGCAATTAGCTCACATGGAAATGATCCTGAAAAGAACCTCTAAAGAAAGCATTAATCCAGTCTCCATTATTGTCTTGTTTCCTTGCTTTGCTAATAACCGTGAGTCTGTGAAGTAGAGTTTTTCCTATGTGAAGTGGTCTATTGCTATGGTTCTAAAGAACCCATATGATCAGCTGAACTTATGTGAAGTGGTCCGTTACTGTCACTCTAAAAGCTGTTTTTTCTTTTTCTTTTTTTATTTTTTTTTTTTGGGTTCCTGTGCTTAAAACTAGTGTCTTTTTCAATGGGACTGCAGTATTGGATCAGCTCATGAGCCATATATCCTTAAATCCAGCGTCTTTTTAGAAGCATTTTTTTGGTGCCCAAAACTTGGTTACTGGTTTCAATGAGATTGCCATATTGCATCACCTCATGTAAAAGATTTCGTAGAAGGGGGGGGGGTCTGAGACGCAAAACCAGGGATGAAATGCTACTGCTACACTGTTAAAGAACCCAATATTGATCTGCTGAACTTAAGAGGAGAAAATCTTCTGTTGATAATTCCAGCAGAACCAATTTATTCGGTTACACTTTTTTGGCCCAGTGGTGATGAATACATGATTACACACACACACACATGTAAACAACTTTTGCATCACACATTCACCCATTAGATTGTCAAATTGAGTCCAAAAGACAAATTATAGAAATTAACAATTTATAAATCAATGAAATCGTTTCATGAATAACACAACGAGTGCCCAAAAGCACATGATTTATAAGTAACAAAGCAATACAATGAAAGATGATTAACAAAGAATTTCAGCTTACATAAAGAATTGATGAATAAACACAAACTGACTCAAAATACTAGTGCCTGAAGTATAGGAATCTGGCCTGCAACCACTGTAATCAGTATCGACCTACAGTAGTATTCCTACAAATAATTGGGACACTATTGACTGACAATCTTATCTGCAACAAAAGAATGAAAGAATAATGATACTTTCCTACCTATAAAGAATTGTATATCCCTTTCTGTATGCTAGACTGGAATGTAAGGTATTGGAAATGCATAGAGAAAACGAAACCCAAAGCAATCAACTTGGCTGAGAATAAGAGGACGAACTGCCAGTAACATCAAGGGGCGCCCATGCCGAGATTGTGTAAAGAGGCTGATCTAGCCAACTTAAAGTAAGACCCGCTCCATCTTGCCCTTGCTTCTTAACACTGAAGTTTTCACCAGAGTACATCTTCAACAACAATTGGCTCTGAAGCATTTCCCTCTCGCTAATTCCCATGCATCGGAACCCTCCTTGCTCTATCAACTTCCTCCACTTCTCAAAACTCTCATGCCTCTCTAGCCTATCCCTTCCTTCACAAGCAATAATATTCCTGATCTCACGTGCAAACATCTCCTCTATCTTTAGCCTGACGGAGCTATCCAATGGAAGACTATAACCAATAGAATCAAATATGGCAGAGTAGTGTTTCAGTGAATTGAAAACTCTGGTTTCCAACCTGGGTTCATTGTGTTCAGCCTCTTGCTCTGCCATAAGGACAATTGTGGGGTTTGTGCTGCGGATGAGTCCCAAAAAGTCCCTTAGTGCCCCTCCATTCCCATCAGAAAGCGTCTTGTGCATTTGGAAAATACAGTTCACGGCCACACATTCTTGCTCCTTCACATGAAGCATCCACAGCCTCACATCCTCCAACCTGTCCACTACTGGATGAAACTCGAAAGGCAGGTTCAATGCTTCGGCGAATCCAGCAAGCCTATCTCCCGTTTCATTCAGTTCTTGCTTGGACTCCCCGATACCGGTGATTCTCACATGGCTTGGAGGACTAGTCCTGGAAGCTAAACTCTGGAACAAACTAGGCCACTGAAGCCCTTGCTTAATGTCGAAATCTATAATATGAACCCTGTCTTTCCCTTCAAAGGTTCTCAATAATATCTCATTTGATGTGAAATGAAGAAACTTTGGAATTGGGCTCACCTGGTTAAAAAGCCTAAGTGAAGTGCCAGAGTCGTCATCCACCCGATCAAGCTCCCGAGGAGTGTTAATGTGAAAAATATTAGGCCAAAGCCTTGTGACTCGTATAGCCAAAGCTTCAGTGTAATAAGCAGATAGACGGCTAATAGGGCTTCCTTTTGGTGAAGCAAGCTCACCCAACTTGGCTATAAAATGATTAATCATTGCGATATTCCGAAACCCAATTGCTTCAACACATGCTGTAAGTAAGCTGACAAGCTCAAACCCCTGATGCTCACGTCGGTTGTCCTCCTCCCTGGTCTCCACTTCATGGTCTTCATGCGAATAAGGATTTCTAGACCCATTTCCTACTTCTTGTTCCGAGACATTCTCATTTAGCCTAAGGCCTAAGCTTTGGCTGTCTGATGAAGAACTTGAACCCGAGGCCTCCTTCACCAGCCCGTGGCTGGTCTCACCGTCCTTCTTGCCAAGGTCTGTGATCTCAGTCACAATGGATTCCACCCATGGATTGTTTGACAATGGCAAAGGAGGTGAAATCACTTCACCAGGCACATAACAGATCCTTTCTTCTTCCTCTGAATATGTCAAAGAGAAAGGAACGTGATGAGGGCTAAGGCCTATGATCCCCGGAACTGACCGAGACGCCTCCAAACTTGGCTGAAACCAAAAGTTCCCAGCACCCAGTTGGCCTAAACTCAAACTATCACGCCCACCTCCGCGAATATCATCTGATTTCGCAATATCACTACCCCCCTTTTTCCTCTTGGCTCTGCTAATGCATGACTCATCGACCGAGCCCCGCTCTGCTAACCTCTTCAAGCTCTTTCCTTTCTCCCAAAACTCATTTTTGATCTCTCTCTTCGCGTCGATAAATGTGGCCTGAGCACTCGTCGGAGTGCTTGTTGACAAAGGTGGAAGTCGGATGCTCTGCTTAAGAGAACAACTGCTGGTCTTCGATTCAATTGGCTTCTCCACCGAAAGGCCCACTGGCCTAATGGCCGGCGAGCGTGAGCTGTCTTTGCGGGAGAAACTACATGGCAAGTCCAATCTCTGTGTGCTCATTGAAGGCAGCTGGAAATGGCAGGCTTGCAACGGTGCAGGTGCTTCACTCCTCAATCTATGTCTCGGCGACAGCAATGTAGAACTAGAGCACCCAGCCAACATCGTCTATAACCTTCCTATTTTCTTTCTTTGTTTTCTTAACTTCAGTTCACTCACCCTATTCTGTTCTTTCTCCCCCTCACTATCTCTCTTTGTTCCTGTAGATTTTTTGAAGTATGGAATGTATGTTTTTTCTGTATGAATTGTATGGATCTATGTGAACTCTGAATGTATGTTTAAAAAGAGAAATCCGGAGAGACAAACTGCGTGAGTGTGTGAATTTTTTAGACCAAAAAAAAAAAAAAAACACAATATATATAGGAATCCGATGAATGCCAAAATCTTTCACAAGTTTTAGTGTTCCTATATGATATATGTAAGTATGCAATGAACAACAGAATATGAACTACCCACACCCCCAAAAAAGAATGAACGATCAGTTGAAAACAAATTTAGAAACCTACCAGAAAACGATCATCGGATTCCGTAATTTTCAGAGAGAAGTCATTGGAAGAGGCTATGCTTTTTCTTCTCAATGAAACTCAAACCACGAATGGAAATGTGGAGAGACACTTGCTCAAACCGGTGGATGACATACTGAGAAGTCTTGAGACCCAGATCATCAATTGAAAAGCCTATAAACTCCACCATAGCTGAAGCTGAATCACAAGCACAACCCAGAAAAGCCAAGCTCCGAAAACCCCTCAGACATGCATTGAAAATGTATCAACAGAGAGAAATACTGGTCAGGACTCACTACCCAAAAAAACCATATACCATAACAGACTCGCGCTTTTATATACCAAGGCAATTTCTTCTATTTTCCACTTATTCTACAATTATACCATACTCCTAATACTACCCACTACACCACTTCAGTGGCCGTCTCTTTCATTGCTTTTTTTCGGGGCTCTATGACTTATCTGATTTACCAGCAACATTGAGGAAAAAAAGGGCATGGCTGCTTGAAAAGGGTATCGGAGGAAACTTGGTATTGTGGCCGTTGGATAGAGATCGGACGGTGAAGAGAAGTAGTCTATATGACCGTTGGAAGCTGTCGGCGAAATATGACCGTTGGGAGGTTTAATGTACGGAGAGTGTGATTCGGGATTTTATTTCTCTTTTGGGTAAATGTTGGGAGAGAGGTGAGGGGGTGTTCTGGGTTTGTCTGGTGTCAGTCACGTTTGCCGCACGTGCCCTCCCCACACCCCCCGGGATGTCCGTGCTCTTGACCGTTGCATTACATCATCATTTTTTTTATGGCTAAGCAAGTCGAGGACACGTGGAGGGACAGCAAACCGCCATGAAAGATTTAACTCAGCTTTTTATAAAGTAAAGCGAACTTTTGATTTGACTAGATTGGCAGGGTCTTAGTTCTTTGTTAGTCTTCTGCTGCAATTGAGCTTTGTACTTTGCTCTAAGCATTGAATATTATGCCACATTGAAAATGTTGCTCTTTTTATCTCGCGTCCTTCGTGGCAACTCCACATTGCACAATTTAAATGGACCACAAGGGAAGATTAAGATTATAAAAGTATTATTTCTTTATAATTATCATAGGTCTACCCTAAATATTTTTTAAAAAAAAAATTAACTCAAAAATAATATTAGTTATATATTGAAAAAGGGGTCGAATTCATGATCTTTATTTTAAAAATGTATGTTATGCAATCAGGCCACAGACTCTTTATACAAATTTTAACTTGTACACTCAAGATACACTCATGATATATCTCTCTTATTATATTTCAAACATTTGTTTTAGTATTTATGTATTCTCAAAATTTTTTCTAACCATAATTTTTTTTTATAAATAAGAATTATTAATAAATTGTAAGTATCATTTTTTTACAAAATAAAACTTATAAATGGTATAAATTTAAGATAAAACAAAAATTTTGGTATACTTGTGACATTTATAACACTAACTTATAAATAGTATAATTTCAAAGATACAAAAAAAAGGGAAAGGGGGGGGGTTGTTGTACAAGCTGGCAGTAGGAGTGGTAGATGAGCATTACCCGGCATAATTTTTTTGCATTCGTTTGGTAGAAATGATATTTATAGTTAGGCTTTATTAGATGCAGTCGAAAAATGTAATCCAGATGTAAACGGCTGTACGGAATAAATAAAAAAATTATAAAAAAATTTTTTTTTTCATAAGGGACCTACATGAATAAAAAAAAATTATAAAAAAAATTTTTTTTATATAAATTTCATATTAATTTACTTTTTTTACTGACTGTATTTTTTGACTGCACACGTCATTTCTGTTTACTTATCGCATGATATTTCCTGTCTAAGAAAAGCCCAGGCTATAGAGTAGGCGGAGTAGCTAACGTTATTTGATGTGAAAGTTGATGATCCAAGGCCCCCACACGTGCTTGCTTGAAGAATTGCCATTATGAATTGGCGCAGAGAGAGAGAGAGAGGAGAGATCACAGTAACTTTTACAAGGAACCGTTAAATTGGAGGACAAATTAGCTTTTGCCCATGACGACTGAAATTCAGATTCCATTCCGCTTTTTCTCCAGCAATGAAGTATTGTGCTCAACTTGCGGTAACGATCACCAAAGGAAATACTGGTAGTTTATTTTTATTTCAATATATTAAAAAAAAAAAGACAAATGAAAGTTTTAAGCTCTGTTTAATTAGTTGAATAAACTCAATTCAATTTAAACTAATCATCAATAAAATTCACTAATTCTTTCAACTTCTCATAAAATAAATAAATTAAAACTTATCTCAATTTATTTTTTACATTTACACACATAAGTTAACCTATTTACATTTCAATATATCTCAATAAATATATCTCAATAAAATTTACAAAATTTTAAGATCAACTCAGATCATCTGAGCATCTAAAAACTACTTTAAAGTGTAGTTTAGATAATAAAATAAAATGAGATGAGATAATTTTAAATAAAAATTAACTAAAATATTATTTGGGTAAAATATACTTGGGGAGAATCAACAACCATGTTCCATTGGCCACCGAGCGTTAACTCAACACCTCATGATAGCTCATAAGTTAAAAGGAGAACAGTATTTTCTCTCCTTTTTTTTCTCCAACTTTTATGGGCTAATGTAGTCTATATATAACGATGATTATACATGATGAGTCACAAAACCACACCATAGACAACTGCCAGGCACCGCATTCCCCAAGAAGTATGCAATACCGTCGAATAAAAGGAAATAAATAGCGATAAATGATAGTTCTTTCTGCCCAGTACGGTCAACAATAATTGTGTTCATCTCCTCAAATTCCATGTATCTCGGCCAAACACCACGAACCAAAAGGGAATCCCCATATTTCATGTCCCTCTTCATATTTTAATAAAACTAAAATATTCAAGTGACTAAATTTCTACATTTTTGGACTCTGTCATTCTAGACCAATTCCAGATACAAGGCTTCTTGTTTGCTGGTCAGCCCAAGTTCATTCAGTGTCAAAGCCCTCTCTGTGTCACCGAAAGCTCGCCTAGGGTATGCCCTCACCTGTACCCTCAATGACATTAGAACATATACAATTAGGGCAAACTCTATAAAATAAAATAAAAAAATAAAAAAATTGTTTGTAATTCTCTGTAATATTAGCATGCATAGACAAGTTAATGCCTACAGGAACTTATCCTTGTAACCTGAGTAAGTTGTAGTTTATAGAAGCATGGGATTTGCTAGCAGAACTCAAGAGGGAATAGGGTATAAAATAGAGTACTTACCAATCTGTAAGATCCAGGTTTGACAACTCTACCAATATCTATGAAGTCAAAGAGAAACTGCAAAGCAAATAACAATGCATGTTTAGCAAAGAGCCAAGTAATTAAGCAAAACAATATTTCCTTCACATGGTTCACCTGTAGCTTGTCAGATTTGAGAAATCTGCGCCCACGGCGGCTACCATCTGGCATCCGTACTAGAAGGTTTACAGCATTTTCATCGTTTGATACTGGTTCCTGTGGCAGAGAAGCCTCTTTCGCAGCCAGTTGTCTCTCCAATTCCTGCCAGTAAGGATCATACAGACTGCAGCAGTAAACAACTTGGAAAACAATCGTCTCGCCAATGTCTTCCTTGCCCCGTAGGCAGCAAAAACCATATTTCAGATGTACTTTATGTTTAAAAAAACCAGGTTTGACGTACTGATGCAAAAAAAGCAAGGTACACATATATCCCACCATGCAAGGATAATTTTGAGCATAATATAACAAAGAAGAACCTCGTAAATGAAAATCGTTTCAGGTCACCTTGTAAATAGAATCATGATATCCAACACTGTTGTAATCATTAACAAACAACCATTACTGCTCAAACCATACATAAACAGAAAAGTTTCAAATTTATTGAAGTTTTTTGTTTCCAAGTGCAATCACTTCTTATATGAAGGGGAACTTGTAACTTAAGAATTTATAACCAATTTGAAATTTTTTTGAAAACTTCAATATATAAGGATAATTCTTCAAACCCCAGCTTAATAAAACAAAATAAAGTTAATTGGTACAACTCTACCGAACATATCAACTAACAGTACCTGTTCTTCCTCCAATTTCCTTCGAGATTCTTCCTCTCTACATCTCTCTTCTTCACGAGCTTTTTCTCTAGCCGCTTCCTCTTCTAAATGACGAGCTTCAGCTTCCTCCTTGGCCTTCAATTCTTTTTCTTTGTCAGCCAGCAAAGATGCATGATATTCATCATCCTGCAAGCATCAGATGAGTCATAGAGCCAAGGAAAGTTAATTCATGCCATCTTTGGTGGCCCAAATTTCAAGTCATTATTTATGGTCAAAGCCCAAAGCAAAACCTGTTGTTCCCGAATCAAGCGCTGTGCGGCCAGGGAGGGTGATGGAGGGCGAGGTTGCCACTGGGGATAATGACCCTCGGCTTGCATGAAATGATGAGGTGCATATGCTGAACGGTATCCAGTCCCTTCAGGAATTCCACCAAACATTGCAGCCTCTAGCATGACTGCTTCATCATGCTCCTCAGAAGAAATCCCTCCCCACTACAATTTGGTAAAGAGTAAAGGTGAAAAAGAAAAGTTGGTAGAGAACATTGAGTTTATAGTTGATCAACTGCAAGACCGAACTTGAGTCCAGATTTACAAATGGGAACAATGTTTAAAAAGTGTACCTCATCAGAAGGAAAGGCATTTCTATTGTGCTGAGGACGATTATGCAAATCATGCTGTCCTGGACTTGATGGTGGGCTATCGTCAACAACTATGACATCTTTGGCAGACTCGACAGAGCCAGAAGACATGTTACGGGACCTATGCCTGACAAGAGGCTGCTCTTCAACATCTTCAGCTTCCTCTTGGATAAATGAGCTTCCGGGCTCCAACCTAGATTAATCACACTACACTCATCATATTTCCTCCTCCAAACAGTAGAAATTGCAAATTGGGAGCTAAGAATTTTATGTTTATTACCTTTGTGGCTGGTACAAAGACAAGCCTCACTGACTTGCCAGAAAATGTGCGAAAAACTATTAGGCAGGAGGAGACACCTACCTCCCATTTGATGCAGATAATTTTACTTGCTCCCCCTCAGCTGGCTTAGAAGATCCAACATCTGATGCTCCAGCACTTTCCCCTCGCTCACGCAACGCTTTCTCTTTCTCAGCCGTCTGAATTTGTTTCAAGTTAAATAGGACCAAGATTCCATTAAATTAAAACACACTTGCATGCAAAGTGTAAATAACAGACCTTCAGGGACAATGAAACTGCATGTGCAAGTTCAGCATCTTCCAAGTGAGATTGCCTTGGCTGAGGCTCCAGCTCAGCTAAGTCCTGCGTCAAGAAAGGCACACTTTTATTATCGACAGGGAACATGGAGGACATGCTTGCATGCATTAAAGGCTAGGCTCACATACATTGTGCGCTCCCTCAACCTCCCGTTTTGAAGCCTCAATAGCAGCTAGAATCATTTCTTCTTCTATGTCATCGCTATGGTCTAGCAATCTGTTAGATTCAGGAGCACTGGGTCTAATGTTTCTGTCATGAGAACCATCACCCAAAATATGATTGTCTTCTACACCACGCAGTGTAGCCTGAGCAGTTGAGGCCGCTGAAAAATTCTCATCATCATCATCATCAATTAAAACAGTCCCATGAATATCTGGGTCGTGTGCATACTCAGTTTCAGTGACATCCTCAATAGTAGGAGTGCGGCCAGACCGATCAGATGGCTGACCGCTATCCTTTACCTCTATGGGAATCTCCCTAACTTCTTTTGGATGTGTTATGAAGGGTGCACGGTTTGTAAAACCAGAAACACTATCCAGAAACCTTCTACTAAAGTCTGGATCAAGATGAGGAAATTGGTTCATATTTATAGCCGTTGATAAAGGAGGTGCTGGGGGTTCAACTTGATCAATGTCCATGATATCATCTTGTGGAGCAGTAACTATGGTTTCATGCACGCTGAACATGAAAGAATGAATTAAGACATCAATACTAAAGCAGGAAGCATGAAACTTACAGAATATAGTAATTATTGGATAAATGAGAGGACATAAAGTAGCATACCTTGTTGATCTGTTTGGATCTCCTTCACTAAAATGTGCATTCACAGCTTCATTTAGATCACCACCATGCGCCTGATTGCAAGCAAGATGACAGATGAAGTGGAAATGTAAAATTTAAGAACTTGATTTCAGTGCAACAGAGTTGTTCAGTCACGTGGTTATATAAAAGCAGAAAAGAAACCTGATTACAGCATTCTAAAATGAAGTAAAAAGAAACCGCTTCTGTTACCAGCTCATTTGTCCATTTGTCTGAGTAGGAATGCCATAAAAATCCCATTGCAAGAAGTGGGACTTCCTTTCTAGCATTGCCGGTCGTTCAAGGACAATACAAACTAATTAGGTAGCTTTGTAAAATATAGCTAGAGAGGGATACCCTCTTATCCTCCATGATCTAATTGAGCATAATATGTTCGATAATTTAGACTACAAATCGTAGATTGCTATTCTCAACAAATATAATCCTTTATGTATTTGTGGGTCAATCCAATTGTCATACGAAATACAATAGTTCATCTATCTTTGACCGTACGATATTCTCAATCCCCGTGAATTAATAGAATTGAAATGCACGAGTCCCTAGTGAAGGGAAAATTTTCAATGACATCTATGACAGTCTGAGACTATAATTCTATCGAAAAAATACTCTAGTTCCAGCCACTGAATAAACCGAATCATCAAAAGTCAATTACAATAAATAACAATTGAATACATACCGTCCAAACATAATAAAACGCCAATCTAATAAACCATACACACAAAAACTAGCATTTAAATTATCAAAACCCAATTATCATCGACCAATAAGTGACAAGGAACTGCCAAGTTGAACAGGCTACGAAGACAAACCCTAATCAAAGGCCGAACACCTAACAGTAAAGACTCGGAATTGTGCACGAATTGCACACCTACAAATATAATTTAAAAAATCCATGAGATATCCGACAAAACCAAACCCAAAATACGATCGGTAATTACCGAGAAGAATAAAACTTACCTCGAGTTTTTGAACGGCAACTGCTTCGGTCGCCCCGGTGATGCTGATGAATGTATCGATATCTTCTTGATTAGGCCTCGCCATTAAAGAAACGAATTTCTAGTGCTCCAAGGGGGTTTTCTTCTGCTACTTTCGTCTTCCTTCGGTTTCTCTCTCGGGAAGAAAGAGATTCATCCGTGTGGAAAAAAATACGCTTCCGTGGTTGAGTAGTGTTTATATACTTTTACTCCATTCTATACCCATTTTATAAAAAAACAAAAAAATTAAAAAAAAACAAAAAAATTATAAGTCGGGACTCATTACCTTCTCCAACCTTCTACGACTCTCGAAGATAATAACCGGCTCTGTTCCTCTGTATATATCTACCATAGCATTCTCATTGAATTCGTTAAATGGAAATTCAAATTTTATTTAATTTATTTTTAAAAAATTTTGTAATTCTATCAATAAATATTAATAATAATTATATTTTAATTAAATTAATATTAATATTTGTCACGTTTATTAAATATTAATAATAATTATATTATAATTAAATTAATAATTAATATTAACTAATGAAGTTATTTTTATCACATTTTATATTTAATAATAATAAATTAAACCAAATTTCTAAATTACAAAAAACACCTACATATTTGATGAGAGGAGTGAGAAATGAATATTATAGCATTTGGTTAAGTTACTATACACCCACATATTAGTGAGTTATTGTAATTAATATCTAAATTTATATAGACATGTCTAATTCAATGTTGAGTATTTTAAGTGTCTTGTTAGCTAAATTTAGTTAAAGTTGGATTTTAACCAAATCAATAAAAGTGCTCTAAGCGTACACGTGTGCCCAATTGAAAAAATATAAAAATGTAAAATTGGTAGTAAATAATAAATGAGAAAGTGATGAAAAAAACTTAAACAAATTTAAAAACATTAAAGTGAACCTAATAAAAAGTTAACAGAAGTAGGATTGCAAATTAACAGAATAGCTCGTGAACAGATCAAGCTCGAATTTGGTTTATTTAATAAATTAGATATTCGTAAATATTAATATATATTCGAATATTAAACGAGTAAAACTCATATCAACTCAGCTCAACTCGGTTTAGACTCGTGAATAAAACTCATATACGCTCAGCTTAACTCGTTTTAAAGCTCGTAATATGTTTTATATATACATGTATTATATATATTAAATGTTAGTTATATTTTATGTACTTAATTATATATTATTAATTTATTTATAGTTTACTTTATTTGATATAGATACGTTATGTTCCCAAAATATATATAGGATAATTTGTATAATAATATATCATACAACTACAATTATTGATTTCTTACATTATCTATATGTATTAATTTGTTTAGTTTATTTCATTTATCTTGTATATTATTCTTGTAATTTAAAACTATAAGTTATTTTTATAAAAAAAAAAAAAAAAGTTATACCACAAGAACTTTGAGTCAAAATTATTTGGTTGATAGTTAAATGATTTGAATTTTTTTTATTATTTTTTTGTAAAATTTTAATTTTTTTTTATTAATCAAAATATATGATTAGAAATTTCAAAATAAAAAATCGAGTTCAAGCTCGAGTCAAATTTGAATAACATTAATGGTTAACAAATCGAATTCGAGTAAGGATATTTGAGTTTGAGCAAGTAAACATATTAATCAAGCTCGAGTGCCCTTATTTAAATTCGACTCAGTTCTTTGCAGCCCTAAACAAAAGTCATAGATTCATTCTTATTATAAAGTCTAACATAAAAAAGAAAATATCAATCTGATTCACAATAAAGAAAATATATGATCTAAAATATCTTGGTTAGATATATGTAGATTTATATCAATGTGAAAGAAATAGTTTGACTTCAATGACCTTTTTTTTTTAAACTTAAAAAAATTTTATTATTTTTTTAACAATAATAGAAAACATCAATTGTAAAAAATTTTATTAATATTTTGGTGCGAAAATATTTATAAATAAATATGAGAGACGTGTATTCTATCAATTTGTTATTATTAGAATCATCAAGAATATATTTGAATAAAACGATACAATTTATATAAAATTATGTTAGATTTAATTTTTTATTAAAATAATACAGATAAATTTATCCAAAATAGTATATTCATGTATATTTTTAGATAGTATAAATTTTTTTTAATACTATTCTATGTGAGTCTTCATGTATTTTATTTTTATATTCCGATCATGCATTATACTTATTTTTAAAATATGATAAAAACATTCATTAATGACATCACATGTATATCAACAATATGATTTAATTTATTATGGATAAATATTTTGATTGTACACCCAACCACAAATAATTAAAAATTAAATAAATCCAAAACAAAATTCCTAAATATTGATAATTTATTTCGGACAAAATTATATTATAAAGCTACTACAATGGCGATTATCACAATATATCTAAATCACGCTATATTAAGAACAATAGGAGATTTAATAAATATGTAAGTCTATTTAAAATTTATATTAAAAAATAATAAAATATTAAATTTAATGGAATTCTAAATTAATAATGCAAATATTAATAATAAAATTCCATTACGAAGTATAAAACGGTGAAATATGATGGAAAAAGGAAGTTAAAATGTTTTTTTTTTTTTTATATTTCCAACTATATTAATTCTGTGTGTATAAATGTCTAACGTATAAAAGACATATTTAAATGAAAAAAATTATAAAAGATGCTTATTGAATTTCTAGAATTAAAAATAATGTTAATGATAATTTTGTTATATTTCTATGTATAAGAGAAAATGTTTTTAAATTACGGACTATATTAACATATTATTATTATTTTTTAATCTTATTTTCTTTAAGAAAACATAATTTGTCAGTAATTATTAAACATTTATTTATAAATATATATAAATTCAACATTATAATTTCATCATTGCATCATTCAAAAAGGAAGATTAACTCTTAGTTTAATAATCAAAACTAGATTATCTTAATTTACTTTTAAAAAATTCATAATTTTTTTTAAGTTTGCATATTTAATGTGCACATTTGATAATCACATTAACATTGCCTATTAATTAAATATCGGTTAACGGGATACATTTGACATTAAATTATAGCTTTGAGGAGGATTCTTTTTTCTTAAAAAAAAATAAAAATAAAAATAAAAAACAGTAGTTCAACATGCTTTTTGACACTTTTTCTTTTTCTTACCTTTTTATTTTATTATATTTTTTTCTCATACTTGATTCTTAAGCTACCAAGCTTGTGGCTGCAAGACAAAGGAATGGGGAGTCTATTTTACAATGAATAGAACAGCACCCACAGTCGTGGAAATTTATTGAAAGGATTTTTAGTGACCACTTTAGATGCAACTTATTACTTTATTATGATAAAATAACTACAAACAGCAAGTTCTTCTTTATCTTTGCTTGGAAATTTGCTTAAAGAAACTTTTGTGTTTGATGTGGTCATTTGATGAATACAAAATCCACCATGTCCATAGTTAAAGTAACGAGTCAGCTCATAGACTTGCCCATTATATATGCTTGAAATGCGGAGGGTATAGAGTTATGGGGAGAAAATGGACCAATGTCGGTATCATAGGCTATATGGCTTGATATTAACTCTATGTAACTTTTTCATTTTATTAATGATATGTTTTTTTCTCTATTAAAAATACTAAATAATTACTTTATAATAAAATATTATAAATAATTTTATAATTTTTATCTACGACGTCAAACCATGTCAGTTCATGGATTTAATTTTATAAAAAAAATTTATAGTTATAGCATTTCTCTAATTAAATATTGAATTTCAAGTTTTATTATATTTCTTCCATGATTTCAATTCGTTACAAAATGAATAATGAATCTAGAGAAATCTCACAAATTAAAGTAGGAAATGTACATAAAAATTAAAAACCTTCATTGTCATTTATTATGGCATTCTATCCCATAAAAGATGTAGGAAAATAACGAAACCTTTCTTCATGTGTACTTATTTGTGAGGAATTTTACGCATGGTGTGAGATTAATAGGTTTTAAAAAGTTAATGTACTATGACCAACTCACATAAATAGGTTTTTCAGTATAGTGGAACAGTGGTTTAACGTGCGAGTATATATATGTTGATACTTCATTGAATTTTTGGTCAATGAAATCTTATCACGTGTCAAGATTATTCCTATAATCCTGATAGTATAAAAGAAACATTCCGAGTAAATTCTCCTGGCTAGATAAACCAAACTTAGCTCATCAAAGAGTTATTATTAGGGGTAAAATTCCTGATCCAAATAAGCAAAGTCCAGTCTATCAAAAGATTGCCATAATTAGAAGGTAACTGGAAAGAAATAATGAGAAAATGATGAAAGCAAATGTTAAAAAAGAGGAAGACAGTTGTTAGGAAAATAGAAAAAAAAAGAAAAAAAATGAAAAGAAAGTCAAACACGTAAGTGAGATAAAAGTATCTTTTCTTACCACTCCTAAGATTAAGATAATAATGGATCAGGTCTAATGAAAAAAAGACTTCTTATAGAGGACTCCTTTAGCTTTTTTAACTTCACGATGAGAGTTTCAGAGAGGATCTCATCTAAAAGTTAGGTCTACAACTTTCATTGTATAGCGAAAAATGAGAGATTTTGAAAGACTGTAAAATGTTAATATTATAGTAGATTTACCATTCAAAAACTTTGTGGACGCAGATACTATGCCAAACTATATAAATTAGTGTGTCTCTATCTTTTTCTATATTTTTTATATTTATTTTTTATTCATTACCATGGATGTAAGTCGCTCCGGACGATCGCCAAGAGTTCCAAACCACACCAATCAAGGCCTGATTATGATCACCATGGGCCGGCAATGATTATTTATCTTATTTTCGACCTATTGTGCTACTTTTTAGCATTAACACCGTAGGTGTTTTTATATATTTATTTATTATAAAGTCATATTTAATATTATTATATTTTTAAAATTTTGAAATATATAAAATAAACCAGAAAAACCGTATAATGGAAATGTTGCTTGGACATAAATCGGCACCTTCTCCAATCTTCAACGAGTCTTGAAGGTTTCTTTTCTGCTACTCTTGAAGATAATTTTTAATAAATGGTTCTTGCTCGACCTGTGTAAGTGTATATATCAGCATGTATTAATAATATTTTATTAGTGCTTATTATGTCATTTTTAATTATTTTAAATAATGTGATACATTTTAAATATATTTGATCGATATAATTATAGTGATAAAATATCGGATAAAAAAAATATGATAATTTGAATATCATGTTTATCGCGTGTGTGTTTGCCTTGATTTCCCCACGTGAGAAGTTGGTAATCACGTGGTTACCTACCTACCCAACCTCCATTGAGAACAAATACATTTTCCGCATACTTTTTATAAAAAATATATATATTTCATAAAAAAAGAAACGTGAAAATTCATATATTTTTTATGAAATTTACTTTTTTGTAATAGAAAAATACAAAATTTATACATTTAGAGCTTATTGGTGTTGTCAGTAATTACTAAGAGATTAAGGTTGGTTTAACGTTTTTTTAAGTAGGGTCGTGTGCGCGTCTAGAGCCATGGTGCATATTTTACCTATCCACATCCAGCCTCCCCTGTCAATTGTTCCCAACCACTTTTTTATCAGTTCTATTATATATATATATATATATAATTTTTATATACTGTCTATATATTTTATTGATGTAATTAATTAAAATAATTATTTTATATTAAAAAAAATATTACATCTAACCATATTAATAAAATATATAAAGAATACGTAAAAATAACTATACATAGAATTTTTATCTTTTTAATGAATTTTAGAAGACTATTTATGTTGGTTTCAAAGGAAAAAAAAAAAAAAAAAAAATCAGATTTTGTTTAGTTACACATATGAGATGAGATGAGATGAGATGAGAATTAAAAGTCGAATAATATAATTTTTTTAATATAATTTTTAAATTAAATTATTTATTATATTTTATTTAAAAATTTTAAAAAATTATAATTATTTAATTAAATGAGATGACATTGTAAAAACAAACCAGATTGAGCCATTAGCTCCTGAGTCATGAAGTGAACGTGGCAAGAGCCTTATTCCTATTTTTACCACCGTTTGTACAATTCCATTTTAAATAATAAAAAAATTATTATAAAATGATTTATAAAAATAATATCGGTTTACATCAATACGCAAATTAGCTTGTGATGTTAGTTCAACTTTGAGCTACAACTTGCAGTCATCTCATTTTGACTTCGCTCTTTATAAATTTGTTTGGCTCAAAGATAGTATTTCACATCAATTGAGGATGTTATTTTTTATTTTTTGGAAGGGGGTTTCGAACTCAATACTTCCGTCATGCCAATCAAGCGCATTTGGTAACTAATAATGTTATTAATTATAAAAAGTATTGATCTTTCACCTTACTATTTTCCCAAAAAAGACATCATTGGCATAAATGAATATTTGAAAAATTTTATTAATCATTCTGCACATCACACACTATATTTATTTTTATATTTTTTATATTTCTCTATTATCAAATATGTGATATATAAATAATAAGTATAAGAATTCAATTAATTTAAGAAACATAAAATCAAAATAAACAAGTAGTATCAAAGAGAGATGAGAGAAAAAGAAATGTGTTCCTCTTCTTAAGTTAGGTTCTCCTTTTATAAATCCGGAAGCTTTTACAATTATTTCAATAATAGTGAATAGTAGTTAATATTAGTGAATGGTAAATACAAGTATAATTAGCAATAATAAACAGTAAATTTGACTATAGGAAAGTTAATAAAAACAAGAGTCTAATCAGAAGGAATCTCTATTTTTTTCTTGGCATGAGTTTTAGTAGATTTATCAAAATGCTTGTGTTTCTGTCTAGAAAGAGCAATAGGAGGAAGAACAAATTGTTCATAAAAATTTCCTATTACATATTTGGCTTTCTTACTATTCTTCATCTGTTAATGAATCATTTTTTTATAATTGCACATACTAATATTAAGTTTCTTAATCATACTTATAAATTGATAATATTACTGTAAGTGTAATTACAATAATTAACGAGTCCCGACTTAAAATTTTAATAAGTTCATTCTTAACTTTGTGAGCAAATAAATATGTTAATACATCCATAAATTTTCTTTCCAAATATATTTATTTTCATTTGATTATAGTTATTTTGTCCCACTTTTATTAATTCTAGTTATTTGGCATGGTAAAACTTTGTAAAACATAGAAACTTTAGAATTTTGTAAAATAGAGATTCAATATTTGCTTGCCAAGAAGATTATTAAGCACAGTAAGTCTCTTTGGTCTTGTGTCACTTTTTATGTCCAGAAAAATGCTAAGATTGAGAGAAGGACATATTGTCTAGTTATTAATTACAAACTATGGAATGAGGTATTATAGTGGTTAGGTACCCAATCCTCAATAAAAATGACTTGATTCATAGGCTTAGTGATTAAGTAGTCTTCTCCAAGTTTGACATGAAATCAGGATTTTAGCAAATCTAAATTAATGAGTCAAATAGGTATAAGACTGTTTATACTACCCTCTTTGTCATAACGAGTGGAATGTTATACATTTTGGACTCAAGAATGCCTCCAGTGAGTTTCAAAACATTATAAATGGCATTTTCAATTCATTCGGTTATTTCACCATTATTTATATTGATAATATTCTCATGTAATCTAAGTTTATTAATGAACATTGAAAAAATTTACATTCGTTTATTGTCATCATTAGATAAAATGGTCTTATTGTTTATGCTAAAAAAATAATTATTCCAAATCAAGATTATATTCATTGGTTATGATATTTCTAAGGGCAATATTAGACCTATCAGTCATGCTATCGAATTTGCTGGTAAATTTTCTGATGTCATTCTTAATAAAACCCAGTTGCAAAGATTCGTTAGTTCTTTCAACTATGTTGTTGAATTGTACAAAGACATGAGGAAATAATGACATGCACTCTTTGAGCGACTAGATTTCAACCCTCCTTATTAGATTGAAATTCATACTACCCTTGTAAAGCAAATCAAGAGTTCAAGACACATGTTAAAAATCTATTATGTTTTGAAATTCCTACTACTGTTTCTTTCAAAATTGTTGAAATGTATGCTTTTAACATTGGTTATGGTGGCATTCTAAACAATCAACATCATCAAGTTATTAAAGAGAGGATGTGGTCAAAAATCAACAACTGGAAGAATAGTTTTCTGACACAGGCAGGGAATGAAGTATTGATAAAATTAGTGTTGCAAGCTATTCTTAGCTATGCAATAAGTGTTTTTAAGATTCCCAAAAAATTATACAAAGAGATATCTGCTATGACAACCAACTTCTGGTGGAGCCACTTGAAAAATGATAGTAAAATCCATTGGAGAAAATGGAGTGACATGAGCAGCTCAAAAAATCAAGGGGGATTGGGGTTCAGAAATATTGAAAACTTCAATAGACCAATGCTAGCCAAACAACTATGGAGAATGATCACTAACACTAATTCTTTAGTAGCCAAAGTGATGAAAGGAAAGTATTTCAGAAAGACTTCTGTTTTGAAAGCAAATCTTGGGTATGGACCATCATACATATGGAGAAGTTTCTGGGGTGTCAGAGATCTAATCAGAGCAGGCATTAGACACAAAGTGGGCAACGGAAAAAAAATAAAGATATGGGAAGACAAATGGTTGCCTACCCCATCATCATTCGAAGTTCAATCCCCTGTATCAAACCTTGGAAAGGAAGCAACAGTAGATGCTTTAATTGAAGTGGACAGAGGAAATTGGAACCAACAAATGGTGGAAGAAAATTTTAAAGAAGAGGAAGTCAAGGCGATATTAGCTATCCCTACAAGTAGAATGGGACTTGAAGATAAGATCTATTGGGGTCCCAACAAATCTGGACACTTTTCAGTAAAAAGTGCTTATTACTTGGCTCAAGAGTTGGAGAGGCAACAAAAGGGAGAACAATTTGTTTATGCAGAAAAAAAAATCAGATATAGGACCAGATGTGGAAGCTTAACACCCGAATCATCTCAAGGTTTTCTTGTGGAGAGCACTCACAAACTGCTTGCCAACTAAAGAAAACTTGGAAAAAAGAAAAATCACAAAAGAAAGTCTATGTCCTATATGTTTGCTAAACAAGGAAAACAGTGGGCATGCCTTATGGAGCTGTAATGCAAGCTCAGATGTATGGGTTGAGAAAGATAGTAAAGTGCAGAAGCTAATTTGCAGAGTAGAAACCTTTATGGAGACTTGGCAATATCTGATAAACAAGGTGCAAAAACAGGAACTAGAATATATAGCTTTTACCTTTAAACAAATATGGCAGAGAATAAATAAATGGGTGTTTGAGAAAGTATTTAAAAGTCCTACAGAAGTGTGGACAGCAGCAAGGATAGAATGGAATAATTTCATTGAGGCCAAGGATGATATGGGAACCAGATCTCTACTTATTCATCAACCTATTAGAAGAGATGTCGAGTGGCAACCTCCTGATGAAGCCAGATACAAAGTCAATTGGGATGTTGGTTTCAAAACCTCTACCTCAAAAATGGGAGCAGGTATAATCATAAGGAATTTTGAGGGAGAAGTCATAGTAGCCTTAAGCATGCCTCGTGCTCCAGTGAGTGATCCAAGTGTAGTAGAAGCTAATGCCCTATGGAGAGCTGTTGTTTTATGTGAGGAAATTGGAATAACCAATGCAGTGTTTGAAGGTGATGCAAGGAACATTATCAGTGAAGTGCAACAAACTGACCAGAGCTTTGCTTGGTATGGCCAAATTATTGAAGATATTAAGTTAATATACAATACTAGGCAGAGATGGACAATACAATATGCTCCAAGAGAATGTAACTTAGCTGCACATAAACTGGCTCAATTTGCTATTCAATGTGATAATGAGTTAGTTTGGTTAGAGGACATTCCAGAGTGGATGAATGAATGTATCCAACTGGAGAAAAATGTAATTCTGAGAATGAATATATGAGAATGAGATCTTTTCATCAAAAAAAAAAAAAAAAAATCATCAACTAGTCTTTTGTTCGAATTACTCATTTTTTACTGCAACAAGTTACTAGATGATTGTTCAACAACTTTCTTATATTTGATTTTTTGTTATAGGAAATTCAAATGTTTTGTATTAGTAGAAACTAAAGATTTCAAACAATCATTTGTATCAATATCAAATTTTGAAGTAGATATAGTATTCCTCCTAATATTATCAATGAGGAATATTTTTTTGTTGAAGAAACTGATAATATTGATTTCAATAAATGGAGTATTCCAAAGATTGATGCTAAATCTATTTACAAAACTACCAGGACTCAAATTGTTTTCAAAACTGAGTTCAATATTAAAATTGTTGAACAAATATATGCTATTTCAAAATCACATGAAAAATATTGCTTATTTAACAGAAAATCTATTCAAGAATTTTGGGTAAAAGACTATAAATTTATGCATATTGATTCCGTTTAAGTCGCTATTAAACCTCTCACGAGGAAAGATATCAATACTTCGATACTTCTTTGATTGGGAGATACTAAATTCAAAAAATGAGAGACTAGCATACTTGGTATGATTCAATCATCTCTGTTTAGTGGTCATGTTCATTTTGATTGTTTCCTTAATTTAACTCTTGCTTTAAATGATCATAATATCCTTACAGTTGTACTTTAAATATTTTAACATTTGGTTATAATATGGAAGAAGCCCGAGAAGGCAGTATTTATTATCACGTGTTAAAAACTAATTTAAATTCTAAAACTATTTTAAAAACTTTGGAAAATAAAACTTTATTAATCCAAAGTTTTACTCTTGATGCTAATGTTCAAGTTCTAGAAATAATTTATTGGAAATATATTACTCTTCCAATGAATGGACATATATATATATATATATATATATATTGCTTAATTACTTGAGCCGACTTTGAATTCAATCTCAATTTACACAAAAAAGAAGATTATGCAAATAGAATAATCTTATCTCATCATTATAACTTTTTCAAATTTTTACACAAAATATAATAAACAATTCAACTTTTTTCAAATTTTAAAATAATAATAATAATAATAATAATAATATTTTATTCAACTTTTATCTTTTATCTAAAACCATTTCCTCTCATATCATCTCTGAATCTAAACGATGATTTATATGACATAATTTAATTTAGAATGAAAATTTTAAAATTTGAATCTTAAAAATTAAATTTTACCATTAAAATGATGTTATTCATGTAAAAAAAAAATAGATAGATATATAAAATCATTTTTACAGATTCTTGTAAAATTATGTTTTAAATGAAGGGGAACTTTTGTAAAACAATTTATAAAAGTAACGTCACCTTACATAAATATTCTAATTTTAAAATATAAAAACTTATATTTATCATCCTATATCTTGCGCACCAACATATAATTTATCATTTTTTTATATTTAAACACAATTTTGCCTTTATATATGTATTTAAACAAATAAATAAAAATAATAAATTACATATTAATTTGCGATGTAGGAATGATAGACCACTCTCATTAGATTATGCATATATAAAAGACGTTTTTGATGAATATAAAATGAATTTAGATATTAGTTATTTTATTTACATAAATATTCACATTGGAATAGTAATTTTTTCATTATATAATAATAAAATAATATAAGATGAATTTAACTTTAATTATTTATAACAAATTTTTACATTAGATTATCTATTTATTTATTATATAGTAATAAATAATTAAAAAATATTTAATTTTTTAATTATTATTTAATTTTATTATATTTTACTATTTTACCTATTATATGTTAATTAGTAATTATATTCTAATTAAATTATAGATTAAAAAATAATAAAGATTTAAAAAACAATAACTATCAAAGGAGAGAAACTTAAAAAATAATAAAATAAAAATTTACTTGTAAAATATTAATTATTAAATTTGATTTTATCTTTACATATACTGTAATTAAAAGTTAAGAAATTTGATTATAAATAATTCATTGCAAGTGATTTTTATATTTAATAGATTAAGATGGATTTTAATTTTAAATATAAATAATCCAAGGAGAGTTCTGTTAATAGCATTCTCTTTAAAAAAAAAGTTGTACATGAGTGGTAAAAAATGTGTATATTTATCTCTCGATAATAAAATGCGGTACCCGCGGGGCAGTAGTTGGTCTAAACGACGACGTCCTTTCAGCTGAGGTAGATCCCCCTCGAAGCTCGAAATATGCTCTCTGGTCTCGCTGACCCAGTTTGAGAAAAACTGCGAGAAATGGAGCCTAAAGAGCAGAGCAAGGAGAAGAAGGAGAAGCTATGGTTTTGGAATTGGCTGATAGCCTCAGTCATTTTCAGACTCGTCCTTATATACTTCCCCAAAAACCTAAATCTCGCTTCTCGCCCCGAAGTCTCCACCCCACTCACCAGCCTCCGCCGCCGTACTCTCTCTGTCTCTGTCTGTAGCTTACACAGTTAACTCCATGCTTGGATCTATAGCTTAATCGCAATTTGTTTCTACATTATCTCTTTTGCAGTGGCCGAGGGATACTGGTTGAAGCAGTTATCAGTGTCTCCCTACGCAGGTTTATTATCATTTTTTATTTTTTTCAGTCTTAAAATGGTCTTAAGTTTGGGTTATTTTCCTTACGCTTATTTTAGTTACGTGTTTTTTTTTTTTTTACAGGATCTATGTACCATGGTTCTCCATTACTACTTTCACTCCTTGGGCCACTCACGGTCAAAAGGTACTACATTCGCTTATACGTTCCAGTCATGGCAAAATGAATCTACGTGGTTTGATATGCTTCTATTCGCTTCAAAGAACGCCTGATCTCAAACACTGTTTGAGTTATAATTCGTGGTTTGGTTCTAACTAGATTGAGTTATGAAATTAAAGTGAAATTGTATAAGCCATATATCAATGGAAACCTTTCTGCTGTAAAAAAGGATAGATTCTTGGATCCAAATGAAATCTTAGATAATTTTGAAGTCTGTTGACTGAATCAATTAAATTGTGTCGATGCAATCAATTCCTTTAGTACTAATGAAGTTATTGAACTATTTATCGGATGGTGCAGAATTGAAGGGCAACCCGATCACCTTTTATGCAGGTAAAGTGTGTCACTTGCTTCTTTCTCTTTGGATCATATATTCATTTTCATACTGTTTGTTTTCCTATGTTTTAAATTGCAATAATCCAATCTTAATGATAAGTGCCGCTTTAAAGAATAGATTACGGTTGCAGTTTTGTGCACCTGGATTTTAGTTTGACACTTTTGAATGTGCTTGAAAGTGTCGGGGTGATGACGTGACACAGTTTTCTATTTATATATACTCTCTGTGGTAGCACCTCTTCATCAACACATTTTCATTCAGTGGCCAGGTTTTGGGGTCTGCTGCTCTTGTTTTGCTTGGTGGTGTTTCTGTGTTTGTATGTGCGTGTCTGTGCTGTTTTTAAATATGAACCATTTGAACATGTTAACCAGCCCTAGAGGCCATATGTATCCTAGGTAAAGCGGAGTTTTCTGTGAAGGTTTTTTTTTATAAGTAGGAAACTTTATTGAAATGAATGAATCTAGGCGAAGCCCAGGTACACAGAAAGTATACAAAATGAGACACGTAATTACATTTTAGAAAGCTGAAAAGAAAACAAAAACTCATGAACATTCCCTCCCTTTAGTACAATAGCAGAAAACCACTGAAAGAGAGAAGACACAAAGAAATTCCAGATATCCCCCACTACTCACTCCTTGTTGTTAAAGCACCTGTCATTCCTTTCTGCCCATAAACACCAGATTAAACACAAAGGTATCATCCTTCATGCTGCATCCAGTTGAGAGCTATTGTGATGCCTGTTCCAGCATGCTAAAAAATCCACCACCCTCTTAGGCATAACCCAACTCAGCCCAGCTCTACGTTGAATGCCAAGCCATAACTCCCTAGCCACCTCAAAATGTAAAAGAAGATGATCAATTGATTCCCCATTCTTCTTGCACATGAAGGACCACTCCATAACAATCATACCACGTTTCCTTAGATTATCAATCGTCAAAATCTTCCCAAGTGCAGCTGTCCATGAAAAAAAAGCAACTTTAGACAGCACAAAAACCATCCAAATGCTCTTCCATGGGAAAGAAACATGTTGTTGGACCGTCAACACCTTGTAAAATGATTTAACAGAAAACTTATTACTCCCTGAGTGTCTCCACAGAATACGATCTCTCCCATTTCCTCTTAACTTTACTGAATACGTAAAGCTGAAAAAGCCTGCAATCTCTTCAGGTTCCCAATCCTGGGCATTTCTAGTGAAAATAACATTCCAATGTACTACCCAATTAGCACAACACAGCACCTCAGAAACTGCAACCTGCTGGTTTCCAACCAAGCTGAATGCAACCGGAAAAACAGTATTAAGAGGTCTCTCACTTCACCATTCATCAAACCAAAACCGGATTCTTTCACCATCTCCAACCTCAAACTTGAGACGTTTTTCAAAAATGTTCCACCCCTTTCTAATATACTTCCATAGGCATACACCATAAGACCCCCTACCCTCCTTAGAACACCATCTTCCCCACTCACATCCATATTTCCGATCAATCATCTCTCTCCACAATGAATCTGCTTCCTTTTGATACCTCCACAACCATTTCCCTAATAATGCCTTATTAAAAATAGTCAAATCTCGCACTCCCAATCCACCATTAACAATCGGGCAAATCACCCTTTGCCAATTCACAAGATGAATTCTCCTTCCCCATTCCACCCCGCAAAAAAGCTCTAAAATTTTTTTCAATCTGGTTAGCCACTCCCACCGGTAATGGAAATAAAGAAAGATAGTATGTGGGAAGATTGGAACGCGTGCTTTTGATAAGGGTTAACCTCCCCCCTTTTGATAGGTGTAGTTGCTTCCAACCTGACAATCGTGTCTCTACCTTCTCTACAACAGCGTCCCAAATACTCTTTGCTTTAAAGGACACCCCCAAGGGAAGCCCAAGATATTTCATAGGAAGAGAAGCAACTTTGCATCCCAACAAATCCTCTAGGAAGTTAATATTCCTCACATCTCCCACTTGTACCAATTCCGACTTTCCCAAGTTCACCTTTAGGCCTGAGACAGCTTCAAAGCACAACAAAACAACCCTTAAAGCTTGAATCTAACTACTTTTATCATCACAAAAAATAAGAGTATCATAGGCAAATAGTAAGTGAGAAATTGAAATAACACCATTACTATTATTTCCCACTGAGAAACCAGCAAGAACGCCCCCCCCCCCCCCCCCCTCTCCCAAAAAAAAAAAAAGCAGCCACCACGTGACTCAAAGCCTCCATAACAACAAAAAAAAGAAAAGGGGATAACGGATCCCCTTGTCTCAAACCCCTCAAAGTCTGAAAAAAACCACATGAGATACCATTAACTCAAACAGAAAACCGGGTAGTCGAAACACAATGTTTAACCCATCTGCACCACCTATCCCCAAAGCCACATCTTCTAGGCATATAGAAAAGAAAATCCCAGCATACATGGTCGTATGCCTTTTCTGTGAAGTTGCCAGACTACATTGTCCCTGCCATTGCTTTTGTCGTTTTCATAATTCTGACAATATTAATGAACACCGACTTTTAAAAAAGAACTCTATTGATGAACAGTGTGGCTACTCTATCATAGTTAAAGGGGAGTGGTTTGCCTGTGAAGTTGCCAAACTACAATATCTCTGCCATTGCTTTTGGTGTCTTCATAATTTTAACTATATTAGTGAGCAGTGTGGTAATTATATAGTGATCAACTACCAACTTGCATCAATATGGGTGAAATTACTTCTGTCTAATCTATTCGTGAAATTTCCTTTTCAAGCTGACATTGCTGTTACTCATATTTCTTTTTTCCTTATATTAACTTGTATTGTACATTTAATGAGGCATTTAATATCAACACCTTTGGATACAGTTTGGTTTTTGTGATTGCAGATATTGTCAATGCAATGCTCATTCGTGCTACCGGTCAGAATCTTCAGATGGAATATATTCGGAGTTTGAAACTTCTAGACCATGTTAAATTATTAGAAAAGCCAGGTAGTTGTAAGAGTTAAAGAGCAAGATACCTATAGGATTTGCTGGGCAAGATTTTTAATTTATTTAGGTAAAGGGTGTCTTGATACAAGGATAGTGAAGAGGACCAGACAATTGAATCAAGCAGTTTAAAAAGAAATGACATGTTCACATATATAGCATGTAGATGTCTTAATGTCGAGATGAAACATAAAAATTATATGTGCATTTGATGGATGTTATAGCTACCTGACTAATGCATAATTAAGTTTGGAGCGTATTGATGATTTATACATGTACAAAGGGCAAACTTAACTTGTCAATTGTTTCATTTACAGCATGACTCTTTATCAGCTGAAATGGTGCTGGAAGATTGATGTTACTGAAGTATTTTGAATAGGTTGCAGTGAATTTTCATCATGGCACACTGTTTAGGCCACTTAATTTACCTCTCATTGTTATATCTTTTAATTCTGAGTGTATAGAGGAAAATTAAAGAAATTTGGAAGAATTACAAGTTGGGGGGTTGACTGTTGGAACAGTCCAATTCTCTCCCCCTACTCATTCCTTTCCAAATAGACCTAGTGATCTATGGTGCGTTTATTAGGAACTTATTTTTTTATGCCACCTAGATCAGTAACTAATTTTTATTCCAAATTGCCCCCTTCTCATCTTTCTTAAGCTGATGAACTGCATTATTCATATTTGTTGCAGAGATTATTCCTTCTGGAGATATTGCCGCTCTTGTGTACTTGTGGAATCCTTTCACAATAGTTGCATGCGTGGGTTTGTCAACATCCCCAATTGAAAATCTTGCCATCATTTTGTCCCTTTATGGAGCATGTAAACGTAAGATGCTAACAATTGTTGCATTGTGCATTTTTTGTTTACAGTTCTGAGGCTAACTTAGCAACTTTTCCTTTCAAGCTGGTCATGAGAACTATATTTTCCTCTATGATCATGTGGTTACCTCCCCACCCCCAGCTGTCCAACCATGTACATCCACACACACACAAACACAAGGGAATGAAGAGGGAGAAAAACTAAATGTCTTCTTGTAGTGTGATGTTCTATGCTTCTCTCATGTTTGTTGTCTGGGAACATTTTTGAGTTTGGTCTTCGCGTTGCTTTTTCCAAGGCTTCTTTTGATGTTTGCTTGGCATACTCGTGGATGTGGCAATTAATCATTTATGCTTTCTAATACTTGGGGCCTTGGCTTGCTGTAATTGGCTCAAGTGGCCATTAACGGTCAAGTGGTTGAAGATATTGTTCATTCACTCAAATCCTGTAGGCTCCCAAATGATAGGCATTTCCTATGTAAGATGGCCCACCTGGGAACTGTTCCTGCAGCATAAAGTGATAAAATATTTAGGATGTTATTACAAAAGACTATCTCCACTGCCTAGTAGTGCACTGATGAGTGCCTATAAAAATAGAAATCGTACATACACATGCATTGATTTGCAATCATCTTATGGCTGCATGGCATTTTGAATTATGTCTAGAGTTATTGTAAATCTTTAATCTATCGAGTAATGATGAAGTGATCTATTGAAAAAAGTTGAGGGGCATATTATGTGGTATTGTACCATACAAGAACATTCAAACCAGATGAAGAAGGTGCAATTCTTCTTGCTATTATTATTTTCTGATTGCTCTTTCATAAAACTTTTCCATGATATGAAATTTTCCTAGTGGGATTATTAGCATTTGACATAGAAATGGATGAAGGTATATTTGAGACTTATTTCTTATGTAATTTTTCGCTTGTTTTTAAATGTGTGTTTATTATGGAATGCAGGACAAGCTCCTTTGGCAGCCTTTGGATGGGTTATAGCAACGCATCTATCCCTGTATCCTGCAATTTTGATTATTCCGGTATGTCTTTCTTTCTGCCTTATATTGTGTTTGGTGGAAACTGAAAATCCTTCAAATAACACATGCACATGTTTTTTTAAATTTCCAATAAATGAAATTATTATTTTTTATATAATTCATTTTTGTTCCAGATGATTCTTTTATTAGGATATGGCCCAGATACTCCTCCTAGGAAATTGTTCCTGCAAAGAAGAAATGTTGAAGTTGGAGATAATCCTCCAAATGATAGATGTTGTGAGCGAGAGGAAGTGGTACATAGACCAGAAGTACCGCATATATTCTCATGGAGACCAGTCATTCATTTCTTATGTTGGACTTCTTTGTGGTCAGTCTATGTGTTAGTCCTATGTGGCATATCTGTTAAACGGTATGGTGGCCTCTGGGAGTTGTTTAAAAGGTACGTGTTGTATATCCTAATAATCTGTGTTGATACTCTGCATTGTGATATTGCAGTACTTGCAGCAAATGCCAAATACAGAACATTCTCCCTACAAGTTCTTTTCAATATTTCTAAATGATGTGCAAAATAAGATATATACATGTCACATGAGGTGGTGAGTGGTTTGCTGGGTCAAGAAACAAATAATTGGCTGACTACTACAGAGTCAGGAAAAAATTCAACCATATAAGTCGGGCACTTGACATGACTTATCCAATCAATCCCTTTGATCGTATTCCTAAACAAATATTCTGCCCGAGATTCTAGATTCAATGTTCTACCAATATCTGTTGTTTACTATGATGTCTTGAGTTTTCCTATATGCACGGGTTCTTTTGCAGAACATATGGGTTCATGCTCACTGTGCAAGATCTGTCTCCTAATATTGGTGTCTTATGGTGAGCCTGAAAATAAATTTGATGTAATGTGGCATAATCCTGAAGTTGTCAGACTTGTGTATAATCATCTGTCTAATGTCTTACCACAGGTATTTCTTTGCAGAAGTTTTCGATTTTTTCAGAAACTTCTTTCTGATAGTTTTCCATGGGAATATTCTGTTTATGATGCTGCCATTAGCCATACGGCTGAAACATCGACCCTGCTTTTTGGCTTTTGTGTACATTGCGATCTCTTCAATGCTTAAGTCTTATCCTTCAGTAAGTTTTTCCTTATTTAATTCAAGTTTGACTTTTACCAAAACTATAGACTTTCTTTTGCAATTTGACCCAGAGATACAGTGAAATTTCTCTTATTTTTCTTATTGCCCCAGAACAAAAAGAGATCTTAAGTTGTGTTCTTATGTATGTTAAATAAATATTACTTCTGCACAATACATGCTAAATACTGAAACACTTGGAGGACACTGTGAAGCCTGAATTGGCAAGTAGCACACGCTCCCTCACAATCTAGGAAGCTAAATTTTACCATCATTTGGAATTTAATGCATGTGCAAAATCCTTTAAATTAGCTAATGAACAATTGAAATTATGGAAGAAGATTCTCCATGACTTCCTTGTATCTTTAGACAATCATGAGTATGTGCTGCTCTTGTATGTCCATTGTACTTGGGCTATGCCTATTTCTATCAGTAAAATTTGTTTACTGATAAAAAAGAATTATGAAAGAAGATTCTGACAGAGAAAATTGAAAGAGACTTAACTGAAACTGATTCAGTCGATGGAAATGTAACTTTTTTCGGCATATTATGTGTTCGCTCTTGTTGATATATCGTATGGTTGGTATTATTCTTTGTTCTGAAATATTATAGATGCACAAGAGGTTTATAGAATCTCTCTTACAAAGACACCTCACTAGTAGAAGAAAACTCTTCGAGGGTTCGCCTCCTTTTATCTGCTTCTACCCATATCTTCACGGTGTCTAAATACAAGACCAAACACAGAAAACCAGCTACTGATACAAATTATGACAGAAATACAAACTTCCAAAAAGATTTCACAGATTTCAATTTCTGATTTTCACTCTCATCCTTTGGTTTCTACAAGCCTTTTTCCCCCTTTTCTTGATCTGTGCAACAATCACCCTATTAGCCCTTGTAACAAATACTTAATTGGGTTTCTTTGAATACTTTTTTACTGTTCATTTACATTATTTAATGTTATATTTAGAAGCTAAGTAGCTCTTCCCTTGCCTCTTTTATTTTTATGATTCAATTAGGTTGGAGACTCAGCACTATACTTGGGTTTGTTGGGGCTGTTTGTTAACGAGCTTGCAGGCAAGTTAGCAGGTTCTCTTTTTTACTGACCTAGTTAGACATGGTTTGGTGTCTTAACTTTCTAGGTTCCGTAACATGCAGATATGCAATTCTCTTTCTTCCTGTTCTGTGGATATGTTGGGGTTTCTCTCCTTAGCCCTGTGATGCACAACCTGTGGATATGGAGGGTATGGCTCTTTAAAGCTGATCCAAGAGAAATGAATATATATATATATATATATATATATATATTTCTTTTTCAGATGGTGATTTGTTTAATTAAAACTGCAGGGCACCGGCAACGCAAATTTTTACTTCGCAACGGCAATGGCTTATGCTTGCTTGCAGGTTTGTTTATTTGCAATCCCTCTATTCGTTATTTGGTGTGAACTTGATACTATTAAGTCTATTCAGAATTGCAGTTGCTGTTGGAAGAAAAAAGCTCACATAAAGTTTATTTCATACTTGTCATTTATAGCGTAGTCGAGCCTTGATATAAGTTTGTCATCACCATTTCTCTGCCATTTACTTGACAGAAGTTTATTTGATACTTGCCATTTCTCTGCAGATTATCTTGGTGGTTGAGAGTGTAAGCGCTATGCTCAATCATGACAGAATGCTGAGAAAGCCTCTAACAGAGCTTCAAGATGGCAAAAGTTGAGCACTTCTTGCGACTGTATGCATATTTCTGATCACTCGGTTGGGTGCTTTGGAGTTTTACAGCCACAAAAATTGCAGTGGCAGCGCTACTATGGTCTTCCTTATCTTTCACTTCTCATATACATAATTGCAAAGCTCTCTCATGATGGATCGGACGCCATAGCCATTCTCGTGAAATGCTTTTTAATCAGCAGCTTTCAGATTTGTAGGATTAACTAACTAGATAACAATGTTTCAAGGGTATCATTTTCTTTCCAGTGTACATTATTTTGTTGGATTCTCAAGGCGCTTTTTGTATTCGCCCTGTGCATATTCAAATGACACATACTCTAACTAAGAGGAGTCCGAACCCACTAATCATCCTTTTGCAATGGTTTTGACATCTCTACCATGCTAATTAACGAACAAGCAGCTTAAGAAGCATTTACAACTTGTCTTCTTCCCTAATTACCTAAAACCTCGAATGTGCCTCTGAATAATAGTCGCCATCGCTTTTTGGACCGTGTCACACCCAATCACGATGAGCTTCCGAGCCAGATTTTTGGACCACCTTGAAGATTGTGGTTCTTTGTGATCTACTCCATATTTTTTCCCCTTATGGTGACATATGAAACTTGAAATTCCTTTCCTGTACATCCTTGTTTGACAATTGATAGAAATAATTAATCATACAAATCCAACATCTACGAACCCTATAAATTTCTCTTGGAAAAAGCAAAAGTCGCAAAGCTAGCTATTGGTAACGTATAGGTGAGCAAAATAGCATATAGGGACACCCCTGTTTGAGTAAATTTTTTTTTTACCCTTTTTAACGTAACAAATCATAAATATTCTTGCATTAGGTTATTATTGTGGTGTGCCCTAGGGTGCGACCACATAAACAAATCCTATATATACATGAACCTAAAATGAATTTTGGATTGTTAAACAAGCCAGGCTTTGAATATATACATATATAATACAATTTTACATGGGCAACCAGGTGGGGCTCATGTTTCCGAGGCCCAAGAATTTATGAAGGTCATAGGTCATGGATGACAGCATCTGCAGCTTTGCTTGGCTCAATATGCTTTATTTGTTTATTCAACACACGTTTTATACTTATCCCAGCAGTTACACGAGAGATGTCAGATACTCTATTTTTAGTAATGATATATTATATATAGTTGTGTAGAGTATGTAAGTACTATATAATTATTTTTAAAAAAATAAAATTTATTATTAAAAAAATTAATTTTTTTTATATAGATCTCGTATTTATTAATTTTTTTTAAAATAATTACACGACACTTATACACGATTGTAAATATCTTTTTTTTTTTTTTGAAAAAAAAATATGATACTCGTCTCAGTTCGTTATTTTTATGGACAAAAAAAAAAAATACTTATTAGGGAAAGGATAAGACATTCAGAAACGGATTGAACAAAACCATGAACAGTGTCGGTCAGTAATCTTCATTGAAAGATACTTTCAGTTAATATGGGTTTTTTTTTTTTTCCTAAGATACTTTAAGTACCCAAAAAACCTAAATAAATGGAAATGAAAAAAGAAATGACAGAGAGCATTTCAAATTTTCAATACTTTTTAAATGTGTAAATTACTAGCCTAGCCAATACAAAATGAAAATATATAAAATAAAAAAGTGGGAACAAGTTATGAACCCGGGGGAGCTTCTTCGAAACATAAGCTTATTGGAGATAATTAGGATTTTATAATTTATATATTAAAGGTTTTGGTCACAAAAGAATTTTGTAAAATTAAATCTATAAGTTGGTGTGTCTTGATATACGTTATAGAGTAAAAATGTTTTTATTGTCAAATATATTTAATATATTATATAAAATCGTATCAGTTTATAGATTTATATTTATAAATAAAAAATTTGTGACAGTAACACTTCTTCTAGAAATAAGGAAATGTGTCATCGGCTGCTTTCTTACCAATTTATATGGATATATGTAAGTATTTATCATATTTATTAAATAAGTAATACTACAAGTCACATTCTCATTTCACTTTCAGTACATTATATAAAATATAAATTTTTTTTATCACACTTAAAGAATATAAAGATTGAAGGATAATTTTACCTCATTAAATTATTCAGATCCAATAAAACTCACTCTAAAAAATGTACAACAACATTGGAAAGTGTTAAAACGTGAACATGGCACCTCGACAACCCCTAATATATACATCGTAACTCACAGACACACAGAGAGTGAGAGAGAGAGCATTTAATAGAAGCTATAGCTTTGAGGGACTTGCTTGCATTGCAACGAATGGTCAAACCCTACAAAGAAGACAACAAAACGAGAACCCACTCTTTTCGATTGAAGTATACAAATATGGAAATTTGACTACCTAAAAATGACCTAAGATCATAGACTTATTATTAAGAAACTAATTATATTGATAATGTAAACAGCTGAACTTGTCAAAGTAGGAGTAGTTATCGACTTTAATATATTATATGGCCGTCTTCCTCATAATTAAGGTTACTCGATCATCAAGTCTTTAAACAGATTAAAAAGTTCAGATATTAGTGATTAAAGAGAAAACTTTTAATCATTTATATATATATATATATATATATTACATGCATCTAGATTTTTCACTTCTTCTTTCATCATCATGATCTTAAACAATATTGCTCATCTTGCTTCTACTCCAAACGGTTTGATTCGTTCCCCCTACAGAAACCAAAGCACTGCACGTATACTGCAATATTCAACCATCTTGATCAAAGAAATGGTTTGGTTCTAATTTGCTTATATATATAAACTAGCATCTATATTCTTTTATTAGTTTAATTAACTCAGGCAATATATATATTGTATATATTTCATTCTCATATGTATGTATTATATATATATATATAGAGTCCACAGTTAATGGGTTCCACACATAATCAATCATGCCAAGTGTTCACATGCATGTGCAAGTGGGCGCCTTGGCATGCATGTCAACAACGATCGATGTCTGGCCTGTAATTTTATTGAGAACCTTCATATATGATAAATAAAAGGTACTTTAATTAAAAATTTTAGTACCCAAAACCAAGTACTAGAAAGTAGAAAGCAGCCTATAAATTATAAGCGAAAAACTATTCAAAACAACTAAAAAAACATTAGAAATTAATAAACTGATGATCTTCAAAACCAAGGTGCATGCATGAACTTGCTGCAGGTCAAGTTGATTATCCTTAGTACTACTGACTTCAAACTATTAATGTACGACGTCCACGTGCTTAGCAATTAATTTTAAGCAAGTAATTTTTTTTTTTTGATAATAATTTTAAGCAAGTAATTATTTTCAATTGTTTAATGTAATTTATCTAGAAAAAGGGGGAATACTTGTGGAGATCATGTAGGCCGTGCACTATTAATAACTCATGATCACTACCCTTTCGAATGAGACCAAAATGTCTGATTAATTTGGCGATGTTAAGATTTTAATATTAATATATATAATCGTTAAGGTTTTTTTCTAACTTAAAATTAATATAATTAATTTGTTACGATTATCTGAACTCCATCGTTAGAGTTGCTAGATGGTTAAATCAATGATAGCTAAAGTTCATTTATTTTGTTATTTTGTGTGAAATCACTTCTTATCTTAATAACTAAATTAAATATGATTTACTATAGAGTTAAGAGTTTAAATTTAAGACTTATGTCCTGATATCATATAAATCATACTGTTTATCTTAAAAAATAGTAGTCAAGTTGATGAGAATATGTAAATTTAATTATTTGTATTATATTCTTATAACTTTGTAAAATAAAGACAAAGAATCAATTCAATTATTATTATTATTATTATTATTATTATTATCTTCCTTCAAATGTATACATATACTGTAGCATAACGTGTCATAACATCGTTGGAGTAAAGAATAACATTACTCATTGAAACACTATTTAGGTAGGTCAGAAATATAGGGTGTCATATAATTAAATTTGTTCATTTAAATACTAATTTTTAATGATATGACATTTGATAATAAAATAAAACTATTTCATGCTATAAAGCGCAAGAGGAAAAAGATGGAACTTCCCACACTTTAACTTGACATTACAAATCTTTTCCATCTTTAAAAAATAAAAAATATAAATATAAATAAAAAATATAAATCCATTAGATGGTCGCCAATGCCACCTTCCAATTAAGATGAATTCTGGTTTTAAAGGTAATTTGACTGCGAGGCCTCCTCAGAGACATGAGACACGTGTTCTACATCCGAAGTGGTAGCAACTAATCAATCAATCATATCTCGTACTTTGTAAGATTTTCCAAGTCAACTCTTATCATTAATCTGAAACCGTCGGATCAGCTGACAAAGAAGAGAAGGATGAAGTCAGCACACCCAATGGGAATCTAGGTATGTAATCTTCCAGATGTGGACCATGAGATTTGCATCTTTGTATAATTAAGACAGATAGACAGCTAACTTCCAGGCACTCCCACCAGACATGAGAAATTTCCATGGTATCACAAAAAACATTAAATTATTGTATTCAAATGAGAGGAAAAACCTTATCTTAAGGGTTTAGTGAACAAAAAGCTTGACATTTTAGCAACAACTTTCATTCTTTATTCATTGCAATATAATATATGATCTATATTTATAATTCCAATATAAAAGCTAATTGAGCTGTCAGTAGTGTGCGCCCCCTCAGGGAGACCTTTCCAAGCCCATGTCAAGCAGTTAAGCAATCTTTGTCATCCTCTCAAAGAACCCATTCCACCACTTGAAATTTTCTTCAGTGAAGAGAACCTTAAATGAAAAAAATAATCACCAAACTAAAAAAAAATTGGGAAAAAACGAAAAAACAACTTTAGAGGTGTCTGAACTCATTAAGAATTATGAAAAAATCAGCTAAAATGGGGTGTAATTCAACCTGTTCTTGGTTGCATTCTCATCCATCCTGTACGTGACAGCTATGACACGATGAAATGGGAATCACAAAACTCGTGTTGAGACAAACTTTTTGGGATTCCAATGTTCATAATTTCCAGCTCTAACCCTTTGTCCAAATCAATCCCATCATCCTGATCTTAGGCATTCACGTGGAACGTCTTCAAATATGTGGGTGAAGAATAGTAACAAGTATATATGTGTAGTGTAATTGGGAATTGAACATGATGAGTGAGACCTACCTACGTTGTATGTGGTAGTTCTCGCATGGGAGTGGAGTCCGTGGCTCAATGGCCGGGACGGTGCTCTATGTGTGTTGGAAATCATGACTCAGTAGTACGTCACTAGTACCTGATCAACTAGATTAGCTTACCTATCTGTGACCAAGAAATTTAAAGAACATGAAAGCATAGATACAGAATAATTTGCATGCATTTTCTAGAACAACCTTGAAATCGCTTGTGATGTATGCACTTAGATTACGAGTCTGACAATAAGGAATATAAGATAATGCTTACAGCTAAAAGAAGATCTAGGAAGAGATATGATTCTGAAAAACAAAGAAAGAAAAGAATGAAACATAAGAAAGAATATGTGTGTGGCATCTTTCATGGCATCAACCTCGTCACATAGATACTATAGTATTCAGCATGGATATTGGGAAGATTTTCAAAGTAGTGAAAGCACATTAGATTTTAGAGTTTTTAGTATTTAATGGACTATTGAATTCAAAATTATAGTTTGGCCAGGCAAATCCTTCAAACCTCTTCTCAAATCTAGGTATAAGCCCTTCTGTTCCTGCAAAATCTCCTTAAAAAAAGGCCATGATTCTGCCTCGTGTTCCTTTTTTTTAAGTGTTAGCGATACTTTTCACCATAACCAAACAAATCATCCACTCTGTATTTGCGTGCATGCATGCGTGTGTGTGAGAGAGAAGAGAGGGTGAGAGCGCCCTTGCATCATGTAATCATGCAAGGCTCTTTTAACACAACTTTGTAGCTGCGTTGACAAAAGATAATGTAATTTGTATTTTCAATAGGAAAACCGAAAACTTTATGTTATTTTTTGAAAGTCTGGCCTGCCTATTTAAGAAGATATCCTGGTTGCTAAGATACATGCCAGCACTTTCTGCTTCTTCCTGTCTATTCTCCCCCACGTTTCCTTCATTAAACTCTTCTCATTCAATCAAAAAGGGAGTTGGCAAAGCAAAACTCGATCCCCCATTGTTTTTTTTTCCCAATTCAAGATCTTTTCAGAGCTTCTATTAGTAACAAAAGGCAAGATGTGGGCATTGTTCATTGGAGCTTTGATAATTATAATCATCACACATTGGGTTTACAGCTGGAGAAATCCCAGATGCAGAGGAAAACTCCCACCAGGTTCTATGGGCTTACCACTCCTTGGGGAGACGCTTCAGTTCTTTGCTCCAAACACTTCTTCTGATATTCCTCCATTCATCAAAGAAAGGATGGATAGGTAAACTTCTAAGTAATACAGTATTCTTGTTGCTGTTGTTGTTCTCCTTCTGCACATAACACATTTTACTTTTCCAGGTTTGGGTCTATATTCAAGACAAACTTGGTGGGAAGACCAGTTGTGGTATCCACTGACCCGGATCTCAATTACTTTGTCTTCCAACAAGAAGGACAATTGTTTCAAAGCTGGTACCCAGAAACGTTTACAGAGATTTTCGGACGACAGAATGTGGGTTCCTTACACGGGTTCATGTACAAGTACCTCAAGAACATGGTGCTGAATCTTTTTGGTCCTGAAAGCCTTAAAAGGATGCTCCCTGAGGTTGAACAGGCAGCGAACAGAAGATTACAACAGTGGTCATGTGTGGACACCGTTGAACTAAAAGATGCAACAGCCAGTGTATATAAATTCAGGCTTACCATTATTATTATTCCTTTCATTAAAAAGAACCAACAGTTATAATTTCCTTAATTTTCCCAATTCTTGACATTAATCATTTGGTCTTTGCAGATGATTTTTGATCTGACTGCAAAGAAATTGATAAGTTATGATGCGGATAATTCCTCGGAGAATCTAAGGGAGAACTTCATTGCATTCATTCAGGGATTGATCTCCTTCCCTTTGAACGTTCCCGGAACGGCTTTTCACAAATGTTTGCAGGTGAACCAAAATCTGACATAATAGTTAGTGTCATGCATGACACGCATCTTTCTTCCCCCTCGATTCATGATATAGGCCGGAAAATTAAAAATTAATTTCCCACTGAGTAAAGATTAATATCCCATGTTTCTTGGTCTTGAGTATTCAAGTTTTTTTTCTCAGGGTAGGAAAAGGGCAATGAGGATGCTTAAGAACATGTTACAGGAAAGACGGGCAATGCCCAGGAATCAGCAAAGTGATTTTTTTGATTATGTAGTCGAAGAGCTTCAAAAAGAGGGAACAATTCTCACAGAGGAAATTGCTCTGGATTTGATGTTTGTGCTTCTGTTTGCCAGCTTTGAAACAACTTCCCTCGCTATAACTTTGGCCGTTAAGTTTCTTTCAGAATACCCTCTGGTATTGAGACAACTGACGGTTCGTAAAGCAATTCAAATTTCGGAATGGAAGATCATTAAATTGCTTTCACTAACTTTAATTTTACCCCCATCATCTGACACTCTCTAAAACCCTCTCTCAGGAAGAGCATGAGGCAATTCTTAACCAGCGGGAAAATGCTGATTCTGGACTTTCCTGGAAAGAATACAAATCAATGACATTTACATTCCAGGTGGTTCAGCAAATTTCAGTTCTTTCTTACAACATATTGTTCCTATATGTAGCTCTGCACTACGTATTGACAAGTTCGACTTGCAGTTCATAAATGAAACAGTTAGACTGGCAAATATAGTTCCGGGCATCTTCCGAAAAGCATTGAGAGATGTACAATTTAAAGGTATGCATTCACATTATACAGGACTACTAGCTATTCATTCATGCAAACAAAAACAGATGGAACATGGCATAATATGCAAACATCAATATTGCAGGATATACAATTCCAGCAGGTTGGGCCGTTATGGTATGTCCCCCAGCTGTACACTTGAACCGAGCAAAATATGAAAATCCTGTTGCTTTCAATCCATGGAGATGGGAGGTGGGTCATATTTTTTAAACCTTTCGATTGCAATTTGCTGCAAGCAGCCTGCTACTCTAAATGAATTAAGCCTAAATTAGAACTTAGACCAATTAATCAAATCAATCTTCTTATTTCTCAACTTCACTGAAAATTGGTGGCATATAGGGAGTGGAATTAAATGGCGCATCCAAACATTTCATGGCTTTCGGTGGCGGCATGAGATTCTGTGTCGGAACAGACTTTACTAAGGTGCAAATGGCTGTGTTTCTCCATTGTTTGGTAACAAAGTACAGGTAACTGTCCTAAAACTGCTGTGTGTGTGTGTGCGTGCGCATGAGAGAGAGAGAGACAGAGAGTAACCTAGTTTACATCTGAACTTCCAGGTGGAAACCAATCAGAGGAGGAAATATTGTCCGAACTCCTGGCTTGCAATTTCCTAAAGGCTTTCACATTCAGCTTGCGAAGAAGGATGCGAGGAAAAAGGAAAAAACAGCAGACAACTCTGCATAATCAAAGGTAAGTAATGCCCAGGCTAGTCATTTGTGTGGCTAGAGACACCATGCTAAAGGTTCCAACGTGGCCTCATATATGTCCATAAAGATCATTGGCCTCAAGCTGCAGAGGATGTTAGTCAAGAATACAGTCACAGAGTGCAAGTGTGGGGGACAATAATATAGGTCTCTCATACAACAATCATGACGTAGGTTTGCCCAGTACCACATGCATAGTTTTTTGCGTTGAACTTCTCTCGATGTACAATTGGGAAGAAGGAAAAAAAGGTTAAAGAATATCAATATACAATAAACTCATCAGGATGATGATTTACATGTACGAAATAGTGTAAATGCTTCATTGTCGTTCAGTTTTACCAAAAGAAAACCCCCCTGAAACTCGTGTTGCATATATTCCATATCACCCCAACTTCCCCCCCCCCCCCCAAAAAAAAAAAGAATCAGAGGAAAAGATACTAAATAATTGAGGTTCTCCAAAATTTGTGTGAAACGAATTAAAAATATTATAGATGATACCATTTTTAGCCCCACTATTCTCTCCGCTTTGTATGCTGATATAACTGTGTGTCATTCAGCAGCCCACGTTTGCGCTTGATAAATTCATCTTGCTTCTCTTCATAATGTCTGCTTGCTTTTAACAATCCTTTCATAGCCTCTCTTTCCTCTTTCCGCTGCTGAATGGTACTTAAATTCTTATTGCGGCTATGCTTGTGCCTGTCCTTATGAACATGATGCAGATAGTAATTGTAATCAGTCTCTCTGTCAGAGTGGTTATGCCTTCGTTCATTGTAAATGCTTCTTCGCTTATTTTGAGCACTGTGCTTATGGTGCCTCGGATGCTCATGATGCTTATGAACATGAATTCGAGCGTGGTCAAGATCAATTTTGTGCCTCCGGATATCCCTGCTGCTACTCTGATTATCGGTCTCAAAATGATCTTCCCACCAGTCGTAAAGAGGATCAAAGAGTCCTTTTTGATGTAAAAGCCAGAGTAGAACAAGAACTGCAGCTCAGAGTACAGTGTATTATATATCGTTTTCTTACTCCACGGTCAGCTTACTTCTCGGATTAAAAATATAAAGAAGGTTTACCAGTTGGAAAAATTGCCAAAAGTAGACCAAACATCACCATCCAGCTCATACATATGTACTGAATGTGGCACCTGAAGTCCAAAAATCCAGAGCATTTCCTTCTGCTCGAGAAAAAATATGGAATATTAGTAGGTGAACATATATACATATATAGCCATGATTACCGTGAAAGTAACATAACGGTAGCAATTTACAACAGACAAAACACTTCCTTTTTTTTCCCTTTCTGATTTAAAAAAATTTCAAGCAATTGCATAAGAGAGGGCCATCTAAAATACCCACCCCCAAAAATTATTCTTTTCTTTGGAATGAACCTCAAACGAACTTAAAAATTCAGAAGGGAAAATTTCCTTCATCAGGCAAAATGAGAAAATTCTTTATTATTCCGAGAGCAAGAGCAACACTTCTTCCTTTCACATGAAAGATCGATCCTACTACGAATTTCACCCATTAGACCCGTTCTGATGTGAGAGAGTATTATTCCCGCAATACTGACTTTCTACCGTTGCAAAATGTGAATCGTCAATTGCTTTATTCCAAAGCAACCTTTTCTTAAGTGTGTCTAAAATTGCTTCCAAATTTAAAAAGATGGGGAAAAACAGAATTTCTTGCAAACCAATGTAAAAAAACTCACACCAATTTACAATATGTTTCGTTACTATTACGATATAAAAGTAGCCAACTTCAAGGAAACAAAATAATATATGACAATCACAATCATGCACATCCACATATCAATTAATATATTGATCATATAATTATACCTTAACAAAGCCTGGAATTTCAAATTAGCTGGGTTTCAAATTTTCAAACTAGTTGGAGTTTTCTAAGCATACAATATTTAGTATATCCCCTACTTATAAATATACTTTTTAAACAGAGATACCGCAAAATAAGTAGTAAATTTAAATTTCTATGTTTGTTTTCCTTATAGAAACAATACCTGCAAGTTTTTCCTGTGATGAAGTCTACCAAACTTTTCCATAGTTTGTTCCAAAGGCTTACAATGGACTCAAAGAAACCATTGATATCGTTCTTTGGTGGTTGAAAAGGAGTGATCTGCTAAAAAAAAAAATTAGCTACTCTTGAATCCACATATATTGCCACAAAGATTCCAGAAACTAACTGGGAAAAAAAAATTGACTAAAAATTTAGTGTTTTTTCCCCTTCGATGGGATCACGTCATTGGCTAGACCAATCCTGGACAAGTGCAGTCCTCCTAGGACCTATCCCACCATCAGGCTAATACAAGAGCACAACAGAATCTTGGGGTGGGCCAAAGAGAATTATCGAGTAAGTGGGACTAAAATTTAGCATCTTAGACCTTTGGAACACAAAGTAAACACCGTGTACTTAAGGAGCAACTACTTGTAACTCCACTCACAATCTCAAGTAAAAAGTATACTCTGTCTGCATTATAGCCTTCTCTGAGACAAAAGTTGGATTGTTTGTTCATCCTAGCTCACATGGTCATCCATGGTTCCATATTTACGACTGGTTACAAAACCACACTCAAATGGAAATCAGCAGATTTTTCCCTTGGGTAAGGTACAATTCGATAGTCTTCTCTTGAAGGTAGGTTACGTCCTATGGGGTAGGATTACGATCACTGATAGATTTCGAAAGCAGAAAAGAGAATAAGTGGCCCTTGGGGAAAAGAGATTAAGTGGCCCTTGGCTATCAAAAGCTCAAAACTACCACCAAACCTGTGATCCATTGTCAAGAACAGTAGCTGTAGTAGTAAATTGGCACTCGGCTCTATCGACTTCATCAAAATTAGAGTCCTTTAGTATTGCTGCATTAAAAGAATATGAATTCGGACCAAGATTTAGTATCTGCTTCCACCTTACTGATTGTTCTAAAAAAGAACATCCCACTGATACGGTATACTTCTAGCATTTTTCATACCTGAACATGAATATTTTGCAGCTTGATCGGTGGTTGGGTAGAGTTTAAATGATCTATTTGCAATTTCTTTCGGCTTCATAATAAAGAATTGTTCCTGTAACCGTCTAAACTTTCAAAACTGTATCCTCCATGAATAACTAATAATAATGCCGGCGAGAAACTAAAAACATGGATGCAACATTCTTTGTAAACATGGAAAAAGAATAAGTACCTCCATGAGGGTGACATCTCTTGAGCAATCAAACTGCCAGGAAAAATCATCACGTGTAATCACAGATTGCATTCACTGGGGCCATGGTTACAATAAAGCTAGATAAATCTACAATTATTTTCATGGAATTTTGATTACATCTTTTCTATTTAATATATATAATTTCTTCAAGCTGTACCGTGCTGTATTCCTACTCGTCAAGAAATACATATAGTAGCAATTTTATTTCCCTCCTTGAGACAGAAAACAAGATAAAGACAACAGTTTGTGGATAAACTAGTTCACAAAAGTTTCAATTTTATTCTTCTTTTGGTATTTAAAAATTAAGCGTTGGAGGAGCTGACTAGCAGAGAAAACACTAGGTGGACTCTGTCTATTTGCAGTTTCATGATTAACCAAATTTAAAAACAATTTTAAAAAATGTAATATATCCATTTTTCAATTATAAAGGAATATATAAAATCTTCCGTGTGAGCAGCAACCTGCTGCCAAAAAATAAACTATAACCATAAATCCTATGGTTCTGAACTTTTAGTACATGTGAATCCCAAACAACAGTAAACCATCCTTATATACCAGAATAATGCACTGGATAATCATAATTAAGGAAAAAAAGCAGCATAAAACAACATTAGTTCTGAAAATACAAAAAAGGCATTTGAAATTTCATGGATACATCCTCTGGTATTTAATCAACCTAATGTCTATCCCAAATTAAAGGCAAATATCAAACCCCCAATCTTTCCTTAACAAGACGCTGCATTCACCGAATCACCAGCATTATCGTTGATGAAATCATTTCAGTTTTATGACAACATGGAGGAAAAGTTCAATAGTGATACCGTTAAGCTATATGATGCTTCCACTTCTCCAGTATTCTTCGTTGTGATTGTAGCCACTCCAAATTGAGTAAGGGCTTCAAATGTTGGTATGCTGACGCTTAAGATTTTTCCAGGACTCCTACACAATGTATGGAAAATATTTAACACAATGATATCTAATAAATGAAGCTTACTGTGTCAAAGAATGAGGTTCTGATAAGATACCAAAATCAAATAATAAAGACCCCTCAGCATGATTTTAAAACAAATATGGTATCATTTATAACTACAATAAAAGAAAGTCGCAAACATAAGCACAAAGCCAAAGGCGAATAAATATGTTAGAATCAGGAAGTGTTTGAAGTTATACCCTCATACTAGATACTTTGAAATTGCTTGGAGGTACCCTCAAATAATCTTCTTCAAAATTGACTCATCGTAACATCTCCAGAAGTCATGAAAAGTTTTTGGATGTTTTAAACTTAGTATTATATCTGTGTTCAAAATTCAGAAAAACAAAAAGCTCCCATTGAGGTCAGCATTTTGGAAAAATCAAAAGGCATAAGACTAACAGCTCTCGGCTGCTAAATTTTCATCTGTTCTTACCAAAATTCAAATATGTTCTTCCCATAAATAAAATATAAAAGGTGCAGTAAACCTTAGTTTTAGTGCTTTTTAAAGGTTCAAAGAATTTAGAAATAACTTCTACGGATTTTTTCTTTATCTAAAACTTTAAAACTAATTCTTCGAAACCATAAAGGCAATTGTTATAGATAATAGATATGACCACTGAGGTGTCAGCCCATTAGAAACAAGGTCAAGTTCTTGATAAAACAACATCCCATGCAGGCAAGATTCAATTAAACAAATATTGATGTATCCATGAAGAGCATTTTTTCATATTATTACTTCCACGTGTAGTAGGCATGGACATAAGAAAATAATATTAACCTTTGGTAAACATATTCTATGTCATCAGCACTCAGCTCTATCAAGAGATTTGTATTGAGAACTTCAGTGATTCCTATGGAGAATGAATGAGTCCCTGCATCCTGCAGAAAAATCAAAATGAGAAATTGAAAGAAATAATTGAAGTTCTTGGAAATGTGAGTCAGAAATTACTGAAACATAACTGGATGCTGGTTTATCCTTTCAAACCTCCCTTCAACACCATATAGTGGCAACTGATTCCTCTTAATTCGGTTCTGGTCAGCCTGCCAGAAACAAAAAAAAAAAAAAAAAAAAAATTATCCTCAAGTGTAAGAAAACTACAAGGTGATCAAATATTGTTAACATAAGGAACATAAATTAAAGAAGGTGCTACTGCCATTTGACTAACCTCTTGAAAATTCCACAACTGGTTATGCAAGCAACTCAAAAATGGAGAAGCACAAAAGTTTGGCTGTCCATTAAATGCCTCATAACTGATCCCAATTTTGTTACATTCAATGCCGTCTAAGGTAAATCTCACCCTCTCAAGCAACATCCACATAGAAAAATTCCTCCCTAAATTCTGTGGTTGGCCAGAGTCATCCTTCCACAACAGAAAGAAACTTTCAGCCGTATATAAAAATTTGAACGACCATTTCACTCCTTGCTCAATTAACACTCAATAATCAACAACAGACGATAAATGAGTGCCATATCTGCAAGCAATAAACTAGAACTTTCTAAGAGATGACAAATAGAAGTGCCATAGCCATTAAAATTGGTCAACCATAGAATGTATTCCACACTTGGTACCTGGAATAAGTATTTAAGCTCAAATGTTTTTTATTTTCTATTTTGTAAGTAGTTGGCTCAAATGTTCAAAGAGGCACAACAAGAAAGAAGTGTTATAGGCATTAATATACTGTTGGCCTACCTAGAAAGTTAACTCCAACAATTTTTTTATACGCAATACCATAAAAAGAATAAAACACAACTAGAAGGATGAAAGGAATGTCTTGTCAACATTTTATTTCTTGCACTGAAAACAATGGATATTGATCGTGGGTATATCTTTGAAGTATACCTGCCTGGGTATGACGAGGTAGAAGTCTTCAAATGATGGTATATTTGTATATCCACCAAAATCACCAATAAGATTAACCCTTAGGAAATTATCATTGGATGATACTGTTCTGTTTTCAGGACCCACAGCCACTTCCTGCTAGGCCAACAGAGTATCAGTGGATAAATTTAATATTATGGAATTTTGTTTCAACAGAACAAAAAAGGAAATAGTAAACTGAAGATTCAAAATTGCATGACTCAAAATTATTCATTGATGATGTGATTACTTCAAAAACACACCTAAATGGTTCCAATCTATGGGAGATATATCCGTGTCCAACACAACAAAATAGAAACACAGAATCAGAAAGATAAAACTATAGTCTATAACCAATGAAGCCAGTGAAAGCTGCACATAATTCTCTTTTTGGAAGCTAAAACCAAGACTCCAGTAGATCAAGCAACCAGACCAAGAGTTCTACAATATCTACCGCCTATACAAGGAGACGTAGAATAACATGCAGAAGCTTTAGTTTTCTTTAACAGCCAAATTCAGTGCACCTAGTTGACTTCAGCGGCATTTTCTTGAAGTTATTAGCAAGTCATGCTTTGATTTCTTTTCAAGTTTATTTCTATACTTTGTTGTTATTTCTTCCTTTATTTTGTTATAAGGCTTGGTACAATTTTCCTTTCCTTTCCTCGAATCTTTAATATATAAAAAATTTGAGATCCTCATCTTCCCTTCCATTCACTAAAACCTGCAACTTCATTATCCTGGCAATTCTCCTATTAATTTAGCATGTAGTCCACCAGGGTAGTGTTAGATCTAGGAAAAGATATCCCACCAAGCCAGGAAAACGCAATTATTTCAATATCCTGGCATTTTTTTCAATGTTTGAATCAGATCGTGTGGTATGAAGTCCATGGCAGAAAATGAGCACAAAAGGTCAGATGATGTATCTTCTTTACATGTAATGTGAGAGGGGAGTCAGTATTCATCAAGCAATCGTTAAGTAGTCATCTCACAAGTATCATCACATGTGTGTTTAAATTATCCAGATATGTCATGAATAATTAATTAAGCAGAAAAGATAAGTTGTTTTGCCATCCACTCAGGAATAATTGAACATTCATTATCTACCAATTATCTCTCTCCATGTAAGTTAGCCATATATATCCATGCTTTGTTATACCAAAGATGCGGTAGATGTGCTTGTTACCAGTGTAAAGTACAAGGATCTTAAGGAAAGAAAACATACCGAAATTTTAGATCCAGTCTTGACCTGAATACGAACACTGAATCCCAATGATCTCTGTCCAATACCAAACACATGGAACCTAAGTAGATAAAAGTGTCTATTAATTATGGCATGATGTAAAATGATTTTTAACATATAAGGAAACAACATAAACAGTATCTTGAGTCTTGACAACGCAGATTTTAATATAAATTGAACCTTTCTATCTGTCGTCCAGGTGTAAGTAATGATGATTATGAGAAGATTAGACAATACTGGACTCGATATGATCTCAATTGTGAGCTTCTTCACAGAATATGTTAATTTAGTATTTAAATTTGATAGATCATATAACAAAAAAAAGTATCATCATATTTGGTAACTTATTGATATATGAAAATTGAAATTTGCAACTTAAAAACTACTCTAAGAAGATGTAACATGTAAAATTTGTTAATAAATAATTAAACAACAGAACACATATAGCAACCATTTTCTAGTAAATATTGCCAGAACAATCATATAACAACTAAAACAGGATTATATAAAAATGGATTGATATAAACAATAAAATTGGCATCCATGAAACATTCATAGACTGAATATCAGATTATCGATCTGCATAGCAAAACATAATCAAGACAAAAAGAGGTAACACAATGGTCATACCAATCGCCTGGAAATCGGAGACAATGTGCAGTGTTGGCCTTTCCTTTCATCAATTTGTCAACTAAAAGAACAAATTTAATAATCAACTACCAAAAAACAGTAAGACGTATCCTGCACAGAGAATTGAATAATGATCCACAACACAGAACCACTTACAAAAGTTTCCACATGATGAAGGCACCCGCCGCTGTGGCCCACAGGGACAACATGTTGGCTAAGCACAAATGACATAAAGAGGAGAAAGCAATTAAGTACATAATGGTTGAAATTTTTTAAAAACATGAGTAAAATTGGTTAATCAAGTTTCAATGTGGTAAATGAATGTCCAAACATAACGTACATGATTGTTTTCACTTAGAATGATTCTAATTCTAAGCTGCAACATGACATATACAGCTCATGTCACATAATCCAATTCATCAAGATAATATTTGAATCAAAATGAAGTATGTGAGGCTCTGACTATGTTTATTTCAATCATTTATATTCTAAGTTTCAAACTTTTAAAGATATTGTAATAATTTGTTCGTGCTAATTAGTAATTAGGAGATCATATAAACAGCTATAATAAGTATTATTGGTACTATAAATAAAATGACAGGGCCAAAATTAGATCCAAGATGGTCGAGATGCACCTGGGTATGCTCAATAAAGTGACCTTTTTCATCTTTTAACCTACAAAACAGACACAAATCCAGTCAACTCCTTCCTGTGAATTTGTGAAGCAGCTCATAGATTTGTGCAGAAGTTTACTTCACCAGAAAATATATTAATTCAATCTTTTCAGTGAAAATACTATAGGGTTAAGAGAAAACAAAGAAAAGTTAGAAATAAAAACAGGCTACATAGTTATTCCTGAATCAAATGTCACTGGCACGTTGCTAGAGTATTATTTATAAGGGCAATCCTAGGCATTGATTATGTACAAAATATATATAGAAGCCAACCACTTTATGCTAAGCTCTTCACAATCATTCCACAATCTCTCTTTCCACTCTCTTCTTTGGGTGCCTTGGTTCAAGTCTTGGCAAGCCCCATTCTGTGTTGTGACCCTGATAGAATTATTGACCTCCCTGTAGCCATCAATGCCACAAACAAATTCCGTTCTCTAGTAAGATGGGACTAAATCGAATTTGATATCACCATTAAATAGAGATTAAAGCATATCTTATGGATATCGAATCATCAGAACGTTTATCAAATATGTAGATCCTGTGGTTAGGTGTCTAAGGACCTTTTTTTGTTATGTTATTAAACTGCTGAGAGAGACAGTACTAATCTAATCTGATGCAAAATTTTTAAAACAAATTGATTGAGGGAAATTGACATTTGGCAGAAGGTTTGTTGTAAGGTGAGGTATAAGCAGAGTTTCTATGTGCAACGTTGTAAAATCACTTGACAGGGATGTCAAGAAATTACAAACAGTCATTAATATTCAGAGCAAATAAAATATGACAAGATGTACCTTTCCCTTTTTCTTCTCTCTCCCAATTAATAAGTTGCATGCATCCAACAAGTTTGAACTTACAACCTCATTCTCAACCCTGTTATTGCACGGGGGAGGATTCATCATTTAAGCTAGAGCTTATGGCTTCTCTTACCTTTATATGCAACTAGATATATTTAAATATGCCACCAAATATCTAACAATAATTTTCCTTGAATCACTGTTTTCTACAGTAGAGCAAAAACTGTCAAAATCAAAAGTCCGAGATAGAAGTATAAACATAGGAATGGCACCATTATTATTTGAACCAACAAGTCTTTCACCATGGTTAAAATCCAGATATTGAGAATCATATCAAGAATGGAAATTTTAAATTGAAAAAAGTCCCGGGGGTTTTTTTTTCCCGGGGGGGGGGGGGGGGGGGGGGGGGGGGCTTAAAGATTGCTTGCCTCTCACACATCTTCACAACTTTTGTATCAGCATCTGGCTTGCATTTGCGTGTCTTAACATATAACTCCTGGGGTTTATAGGGAACATCCTGGAAAAAATGTTGAGCTAGGAAGTGTTATTAAAATTTATTAATTGATAGTCATCGGATGTAATAAGTAGAGACTTTACTTGACCCGATCATCTAGGATCTGTAAAAGTCTAAACTAAAGATAAACATATCTCCTAACAATTCCTCTGCCTATCAGCCTCACATGGAAACAATTTTGCAATGAACATTCTGTTTATTCCTGCCACAGTAAGATTAAAATTTTTCACTCTTTACAAAATAAGCACTTCTTTGGAATTAGAAGAAATAGAATAAACACTCAGAATATCATGAATTACTTCTTATCATATGAATGGGAATGTTCTCTAGAACAGTAAATACATGCTCCCACAGAAACACACACAAAATAAATAAATAAATAAATAGTCCCCTACCCGTATATATGTTAGCTGATACATAGCGTATGCAGCAGATTTGTTGACAGTTAGCACTGGTGGTATTCGCAGAGTCTGCATCATGTTAGTTGAGTTCTCCTCCACCTCCACAACTTCTGCAACAATTGAGGCCTCACCCCCGCTCTGCATAATCAAAACAGAAATTGCGTGGCATTTAAAAATACTATGCGGGCAATGCCATCTAAAATAACTTGTACTAACTTTTAAGTCTATACAGGCTGTCATTGCTCAGCACCCGCCTCCTTTCAATTCACAACTATTGACCACTATTCTTCTATGTTATGGCACAAGTACTGTTGACCTATATCTACAAAGTAAACAGAGATGCTATTCAGAATTGACGATCAAAATCTATGAATGTTCCAAATTAGATCCAATGGAGTTCTAAAATCGTGAACATTGTTCTTAATTGAAGAGTTCAGCTTTAGTCACATTTACACTTATCACCAAAAGGATTCTTAATTTTGCCTTAATGCCTTGTATTTCATTTAGTTGCATGCTGAGGTATGGAGTTACCCTTTAAAAACTGAAAATCCTAACTCTTTCTTCTCATTCATAAGTTAAAATTGGTCCTTTTCCATTCACTTTCAAAAGTACCTTGCAACAATCTTAGATTTAGAAGATTAATACTATTAAGAATCGACGACAGACGTAACTATTCAATTGCATTAAATGAGACCTTCACTTTTTTCGTCAATTTCACAAACACCATTGCTACATTCCTTCGTCATTTTCGTATTTTATCACCAGAGAAGATATTGGAACTGGAATATATCCAAATTTTAACCAATCACAAATACAGCTTTTCAAAAAAGTCCACCCTCAAGTCAGAGATACACAGAAGATACAAAATGTTAAGTTGCAAAATAGAAAAGTAAGAAGAATTACGGAGCCACTTGGGACCGCCATATTCAGGACGATCTTCTTGGTGCAGTTGAGATTATCGGAGTCCGAACTCTTCTCGCACTTCTCGAGCTTCGATTTCGAAAGGATCTGGACTCCGGCAACACTACGAGGGACAAGAAAACCGAGAAACAAGATGAGAAACAAGATCGTATGCTCCATCTCTTGGGGTGTCGGTTGAGGGTATCGTGAGATTCACTGAGTCTTTCGTTTGGGTTTTCCAAAACTGAGCGTGTAAGAGTTAACAGTAAGTGACTCGAAAAGGGAGGGAACCGGTTTTGAAACTGTCAATTAACGGTTTTCTTTTTCTTTTTTATTTATTTACGATGTGAGCCAGCAGTTGGCAAAAAAGTGCCCAAGCAGTACGACATCGTTTGACATGCCATGGGTTGGTAAGGATGTAACGATTGGATTTGGCTCGGATCAGTTCACTCTTAAGAAATTAAGAAAACATGTCTCTTTGCAAAAAAGAAAATTAAAAATAATAATAATAATAATGTCACCAAACAGAATATGAGGAATTTATAATGTCTCACATTTAACAAATTCAAATTTAATAAAAATTGGAGTCAAATTAACTTTGCTTGTAATTATTAATATTTCTTAAAAGAGAATTTCTAGAAAATTTTCTATTGACAAGTATGTGTGAATAACACACTTAGTACAATGCTCATATGTTATAGTTTGATTTGAGATATAAATTTTAAAATATAAATTTAATAAATCAAATATTATTATTTAAGTGATATATATAATATACTTTATATACCAATTTAAAAATTGAATAATTCTTTTTAAAATTTCGATTTTGATTAGATAATTACAATCTCATATTATTTTTTGTTATTTATACAAATCTTTTAGCAGCTCCAAATATAACATGAACATTTTATTGGCTTGCAAGTATAAAAGTAAGTTCGACACTGTTATGTTTGGATGTCAAACCTATATCAATGTACCTAAAATTAAGCATAGAGGGAATTCACTTTTTTTTTTCAATTTTTCATAAAAAATTAAATGCATCTTAACTTACTTCATATATTTAAACACATATATTAATCTACCTTATACATTCAAACACATTTCAATTAGAGTCCACAAAATATTATATTCATAAATCAATTCAGTAGATCACCCCAACATCCAAATCATCCTAATTGAAATTGAAACTGAAACTGTATGTCACCGATCAAGATCTGAATTGAATTAATATATAAGTCAAATGAATATTGATTATCTTGATGATAATGTATCGGCGTGAAGTTTGTATGGTAGGTACTTAATATCCAAGCCTTGAAAAGGTACCTAATATCCATCTTCCAAAGAGAGTGCCCACAAATCTTGGTCCAACCTCAACGGGTCATTCCCATTCATATTGACCAAGCGTCACGTTGGCAAGTTACAAAATAATTTGAATCGTGATACAATTGAGTACAAGCGACCTAAACCGGTCCACTTGCTATTTTTCACATCATAGTAGTTAAGGGAATCGTGCATAGGCAATTTTTCTCTTTATATATACATATTTTATCATTTTAAATCACATTTATTATATCATATATTTTGAATAAGAGTATTACTATGTATAGTTATTTTTATATATTATTTATGTACTTTACTGATATAATTGATTGTATCAATTTTTTTTTAATAATTAACTAATCACATCAGTAGAACACGTAAAAATGATTGTACCTAATATTTTTGTAAAATAAAAATAATGTTAGACATACTTTTAATGCACAAATCTTATAAAAATATTTTATAAAAAGTAATACCACCTATCATCTTATATAGGGGTGGCAATATATTACATGATTTGTTAACCAAACATGAACACGACACAATAATAACGGATTAGGGTTTAGTCTTAAAAGATTTGGATCAAAACGGGTTGACTCGTTATTGTACGATTGCTTAACGGCCCAACCCGTTATGACACGTTAAGAAAGTTAAAATTACAATTATAACCTTATACCTAAAAATAAAATTGTTATAATTTCAATTTTGATATTTTTATTATTTAGATAGTAATTTTTGACTTGTAATTAGCTTTATAATTTTTTTAAATATTGTGATTTTAAAATTTATATAAAATTATACTAAATTTAATCAGGTTAAATTAGTTAATTTCAGACATATTCAACCAATTTATATAAATAGTTTGAAATAGTTAGTATTGTGTCGTGTTAACATATTTTGTAATATTCACTAATGGGTTTAAACGGGTTGACACGACATATTCCGTTATGTTAATAGGTCGTATTAGGGTTTGAGATTTTGACACGATAAGCTTAACAGGTCGGGTTAGGATTGAGTTATATAGTATAATATACATGTTTTGATAAGACACGACTCGTCAACACGATTTGACACCCCTAATCTCACATCATACACTTTACATATTTTAATATTATTTATTATGTTATTTTATTATTATTAAACTAATTGAGTTGTTCTATTTATCATTCATACACCACATATTTATCATAGAAAAAAAAATTAAAATAGATATAGTATATAGCACTACAAGAAATTTAATTTTTAGGGACGAAATTTCTTAGGGACGAAATTAATTTCGTCCCTAAAAGTACTTTTCTGAGACGAAATTTTAATTTCGTCTCAGAACATGGAAAACCTTATAAATCCGTTCGAACTAAAACAAATTAGTTCGAACTTGAGATTCTGAGACGAATTAGGTCGTCTCCAAAAATCTATACCGTTCGAACTAATTAAATTTAATTCGAACAGAAAATTAATTAATTCGAATGCAATATTATTTGTTCGAATTAGTATTAACGTGTTCGAACGGTATTATTTAATTGAAAAGATATATTGTTAAAATTGTAAGAATACATATTTTTTCTATTAATTTTTTTATCATTTCCAAAGTAAATAAAAAGTTCTATATATTATATATTATGATTTACAATGAATTAAAATATTTACAAATTCATAAATAATTAATTTTATGTAATTAATTTAAAAATATTTTAGTTAACTAAATATTAATTTAAAGATAGTGTCATTGTTTCAATTATCGTGAACACTAAGTATAATGAGAAGAAATGTGTTATTAACAATAAAGACTAGGCTAGCAAACACTAAAAATAAAAACTATACTGCATTAATAATTACATTCCAAAATGAGTTAGACGTTCTATACAACATAAAAAAGTAAAAAAATTACTAACAATATTTATTTATTATATAAATCAAAATCCTCCTGTAAAGTTTGCAAGCGTCCTTCTAGGTCCTTAAGCTTCTCCATCATGGGCTGAATGAAGTCCCTCAATAAAATGTCGCGGTGGTCCGCCAATATAGCTCGTACCTCATCTGGAGTAGCCCCAGCAGGGTGTCTCTCAATAGGGGCAGCAGCAGTAGAAGCTGGATCAGTAGGCAGAGGCTGATCCTGTAGGACTGGACGGGTTTTCGACAAGTGACCCTTGCTCTTACTGAATGTGATCTTGTTAACGGGCCCCATTTGTGGCGACCTCCGCTCAGTCAAAGTCACTGTAACCCCTGAATGGAGTAAGAGGTTAGATATCAAAAGCGCAAATGGTAGACTACCTCCACCCGAATAGCGTGACTCTGTGCGAATGCGGAGGAAGAAATATAATGCCAGATCAATCGGCTCTCCCTGTGCTAACCGTAACAAAAATCTGGCCCGCTCGATCCCAAAATCAGTCTTGTGTTTTTTCGGATCAATGTTATACACAACAATCAAATTAAGCATTCTGAAAAATGCTATACAGTCGGCCTGTCGGATCACTTTACTGCCATCATATGGAGGAGCCTCGGGGTCTCGCACTAGGTCACGAACCTGATCGTCTGTGAGACCATCATCAGGTACCTCATCACCGCTCTCGCTATCATCCGAGCTAGCATCCAGCTCTGCGGTCTGTACATCCGGCAGTGGCGATGAGGATGCGACTGTTGTGTCCTCTCCAGATGGTGCAGTCGTTGATCTCGCAGCTGCTCTCGTTGCTGCTGTTGCAGGATAGGCACCGGGCTCTTGTCTCAAATCTAGAAACTCAGCAATAACGCGGGAAGAGAATATAATACTCACTCCCCGGACCACTAAGTTATAGCATAGAGCATCACCAGGCTGCTCACCCATGGCACGGTAAAACTCACCGACCATCTCAGGATATGCTGTGCCACTCTGTCGACAGATCGGGGTCCATCCACGATCGGTGATGATGTCATGTATGCTCCGCCCCTCCCAAGTGAGGTCACGGAAGTCACCTAAAATGATCTCCCGCTCAACTAGTATAGGCCTGACGGCCGGCTGAGAAGGAGATGCGGAGGTACTTTCTACTGTCTGGGGTCTGGAACGTTTTCTTCCGCTGCTGCTTGCCATTAGTATACTGTTGATGTATAAAAGATATATGTGATCTAATTAAATTTAATTAGAGGAATGATGATGTTGTGCTATCATGGTTGACAACTGCTTATTTGAAGGGCCTTTAATTCCATTCGAATTAAATTATATTCATTCGAATGAAATTTAAATTCATTCGAATGAACATAAAATTAATTCGAATGACCTCAGATACTGCCATTCGAATTAGCCTAAAATCCATTCGAATAAAATTATATCCCATTCGAATGAACATAAATTTAATTCGAATGGACTTGAATTCAATTCGAATGGAATTTATATTCATTCGAACGGACCTGAGCCAAACAGACATGGCTGAGTCGACTCAGAACCGAACCGACACATTCATTTTTATGAAGGAATCCAATATTTTAATCGGTAGAAATGATTTAGGAGTAAATCCCTATCATTTCTACCGATTATAATTGTGTCATTTGCCCCCAAAACAACAAAATGGGGCCGGATTGATTCAAAATCCGAACCCCCCAAAACTAACTAAAAAACTAATGAAAATAAAGCACCTTTAACCCATACCTCTTGTTCTAGGAGATTTGAGGAGTTGGTCGGAGTTGGTGGCGGCGTTGTGGCTGCTAACGGCGGAGGAATCGAAGAGTTCGAATGAGAGGAGGAACGAAATGATCCGGAAAGGAAACTGGTTCGCAGCTTAAATAACGTGATTTCGTTCGAATGGAAGAATAATTAGTTCGAACTAAAAGGGTATAAGTTCGAATTAGTAGGGTATAAGTTCGAATGAATTATATAATAGTTCATAAAAATATATATATATATATATAAGTACAAGAGGTAAAACAATTGAGAAGTATTAGTAATAATAGTATATAATACAGAGTATACTAGTACTAATAAAAAATTTAGTTCCAAGTATATATAATAATATATATTAGATAACTATATATCAATAGTATAGAGTTTTATACTAGTTACTTATATATATTGTAAGTATCTAGTATATATATATGTAATAGTATATATATTATGGATTAGATGAGTATAAAATAGTATTGTCTAAAGCATTGCATTATAAAGTAAATATAGTAAGTATATAGTAAAACATTGCATTAATTATATGTATAAAAAACATATTTCTAATATATTTAGTTTGTATATTAATAATAAACCAAGTACTTGGACTATATTATAAAGTATTACAGTATTATTAGTTTTCATATTTTGATGGTATCTATACTTTAATATCACTTAGTATTATACTATTAGTGATACTTAGTATTATACTTATAGTGATACTAACTTATAAGTATAACACTATTAGTGATTGTAAATAAAATATTATACTATTTTAAATACATAATATTATAGATTGATAAGAAACTTAGTATTATGATATTAGTGACACTTAGTATTATATAGTCTATATAATTTTTACATATACACATAATAATATTGGGTGTATTATGTGTATAGTTATATATTTATCTAATTATCTGTTCGAACTAATATGCAGTTAGTTCGAATAGAGATAATTTATGTTCGAACGAATATTTTTTTGTTTGGAGGGAAAATTCGCGCCAAGTTATCAGTATATGCTGGAGAATATTCCTTTTTCTGTTCGAACTGGAAAAATATTAATTCGAACGGGAAAAAATTGTGGGAAAAATTAGCGGTATTTAGATTTTCGCGTTCGAACTGATTAAAAGTTAGTTCGAACTGAAATGCACATATTATTAATCCGATCCTTTCACTTCATTTTCACTCGAATTGAAGATTGAGAAAAGGAGAGAGAGCGTGGCAGAGGCTGTGAGAGAGTGTTGTGGAGAGAGAGAGCTTGAAAGCGTTGAGAGAGAAGAGATTCTTGAGAGAGAAATGAGAAGGACAAGAGGTAAGTTGTGTTTTTTTGTATTTTTCATTCCGATTTTCGTTTACAAATATCTATAGAGTTTTTGCATTTATTTGTTGGGATAGAACAACAGTTTAATGTGTTTTATGTAAATATATAGGTATTGTGGATTGACTAAAGTTTGAATTGCTAGTACAAGAGGTAAGTTTTATTAGTTTTCTAAGTTGTTTAATAATCATATTTAGATATATTCATATAGTTTTGAGTTTGTTGTATTGAAATATGGCATCATGAATGCAGAAATTGTGTTTTGTTTATCAGTTTTGTGCTCTGTTTCGTGACTGGTTTCTGGGTTGGTTTAATTCGAACGCTCTGAATACCGTTCGAATTAATTTTTATTTGTTCGAACGGAATAAAACTCGACCAGCGTTCCATTCGAACTTATAGAGTGTTTGTTCGAACAGTATCACAGAATTAAATACTTATTATTTGCAGTGACAATTAAATAGTTTAATACTCCAAATATAATAATAAGATATTTAATTAAAAAATTATAATTAAATATGTGAAGATATTTAAGTACTCAAGTAATAAGATTATTAATACATAATGTATAATTAATTATATCTAAGTACACTAATTAAATAGCTTAATACTCCAAATATAATAATAAGATATTTAATTAAAAAATTATAATTAAATATGTGAAGATATTTAAGTACTCAAGTAATAAGATTATTAATACATAATGTATAATTAATTATATCTAAGTACACTGATTAAATAGCTTAATACTCCAAATATAATAATAAGATATTTAATTAAAAAATTATAATTAAATATTTGAACATAAGTAAGTACTCAAGTAATAAGATTATTAATACATAATGTATAATTAATTATATCTAAGTACACTAATTAAATAGCTTAATACTCCAAATATAATAATAAGATATTTAATTAAAAAATTATAATTAAATATGTGAAGATATTTAAGTACTCAAGTAATAAGATTATTAATACATAATGTATAATTAATTATATCTAAGTACACTAATTAAATAGCTTAATACTCCAAATATAATAATAAGATATTTAATTAAAAAATTATAATTAAATATGTGAAGATATTTAAGTACTCAAGTAATAAGATTATTAATACATAATGTATAATTAATTATATCTAAGTACACTGATTAAATAGCTTAATACTCCAAATATAATAATAAGATATTTAATTAAAAAATTATAATTAAATATTTGAACATAAGTAAGTACTCAAGTATTAAATATTTCAAAATCTTTAATGGCCCATCATGTATACTTGTAATGTAATCTTCCCATGTGATGTATGCTTGTTATGTTTACTACAGAGTGTTTGAATTTTGTAGTTATTTTACATGTAGTTAAACCTTAGACCCGTTCGAGAGTTGTGGCCAAATATTCTCTTAAAGAATATTTGGGTATAACTCTTGAATTGTCCAAAGTGGACAGTTTGGGATTCTATCATCTATATGGCATATATACTTAGTTATAACTCCTGTGTTAGTCAATTTAAATTTTGGTTTAGCATTTTTCTACATTCTTCGAGTATGTAGTTCATAAGCTTCTCGGCTCCTGAATAGGGTCGACGGCTTATCGTGACTAGCATACTTGGAGAATTGTAGGGAAATGCTGCCGAAATTTTTACTAACATACGAGTTCTAGACTGAGTATATATGCGATATAGATGATAGTCTCTCGAATGGGATAGGACCAACTACCTTAAAAGTACAGGGTAATTAAACACATGTATTGTAATAGTTGAATGATAGTGTTTATCCCATGATTATGATTTTCTTTTATAGATGGACAAAAGTTGGATGTTGTTGGGAGATAGACTTGGTCGAGACTATAAGCAATATGCACAAGGGGTGAAGTCTTTCTTAGAATTTGCTTGTGGGAGTGTTGATAGTCGAGGCTTTATAAGATGCCCATGTAAGAAGTGCAAAAACCTTAGTTCTTATAATATGACGGCTGTGGAGGATCATTTATTCGTAAATGGAATTGATGGTAAATATTCACATTGGGTTTTACATGGAGAACCATTTCCCCAAGGAGTTAGATTTGGCAGTCACACCAACCAGATGGATGAATGTAACGAGATCGACACGGAAGACATAAATGTTGATATTTCTGATGATGGTTATGATAATGGAGAAAATATGACTGAAATGTTAGGAGATCTTGGCGCAGGCATATATGGTGCCAGGGTTGGAGAAGGAACATCTACCCAGTCATTTGGGGGAAATGAAGACTTTGGATCATTGTGGGAGGATGCACAACGAGAATTGTACGAAGGGTGCACCCGTCATAGCAAGTTGTCATTCACTGTCAGGTTGCTCCATATAAAGTCTATTTGTCGTATTTCTGCAAAGGCTATCGATATGCTGCTTGAATTATTTAAAGAGGCTCTGCCAGAGGATAACGTAGTACCTCAAAATTTTTATGAAGCGAAGAAATTGAAGCGAGGGTTAGGATTTGATTATAATATCATCCATGCATGTAAGAATGATTGTGTTCTCTTCTGGAAGCAATATGCAGAATGTGAATCATGTCCGGTGTGTCTTGAGTCAAGATGGACATCAGATAAGCGTAATGTACCCCAGAAAGTGTTAAGACATTTTCCGCTTATTCCTCGACTTCAAAGATTATTTACTTCCCGGATGACTGCGAAAGATATGACTTGGCATCACACAGAAAGAGTTCAAAATGATCAATTTCTCACTCATCCTGCAGATTCCTTACAATGGAAGAAATTTGATGACGAGTATCCATGGTTTGCTGAAGAACCTCGCAATGTACGTCTTGGTTTAGCAACTGATGGGTTTAATCCATTTGGCAACATGAGCACTTCTCATAGCACTTGGCCTGTCATAGTAATGCCTTATAATTTGCCACCATGGAAGTGTATGAAGGATCCTTATTTTATGATGACTCTATTGATTCCAGGGCCAAGGTCACCAGGAAATGAAATAGATGTATATTTGCAACCAATGACGGAAGAGTTGAAAGAGTTGTGGGAACAGGGTGTCAATACATATGATGTGGCCTCTTCGCGTGAATTCAAAATGCATGCTGCAGTACTTTGGACAATTAATGATTTTCCGGCATACGGGAACTTGTCTGGGTGGAGCACAAAGGGAAAAATGGCTTGTCCTGTTTGTAACAAAGATACACAGTCTCAGTGGTTAGCGAATGGCCGGAAATTATGTTTCATGGGACACCGTCGATATCTACCTCATGATCATAGATGGCGAAACAATAGGGTAATGTTTGATGGAACGGTTGATCGTAGGTCATCACCGCCAGAGTATTCTGGCAGTGATATTCTCACTCAATTGGCAGATGTCCCAGACAACAGATTTGGAAAGAATGCAAGATGCTGAAAGAGGAAAAGATAAGCAGTGGAATTGAATTGGACCAAAAAAAGTATTTTTTTTGAGTTGCCATACTGGTCTACCTTAACACTGCGTCACAATCTAGACGTAATGCACATTGAAAAAAATATATGTGAGAATATTTTGGGTACCCTGATGTCAATACAAGGAAAAACAAAAGATACAGTCAACTCTCGTAAAGATTTGAAAGAGTTGGGAATCAGATCAGAGTTGCATTTGCAAGATACTAGGTCATCAGCTTATATGCCCATTGGATGGTATACACTTTCAAGTGATGAGAGAAAGAAATTCTGTGATTGGTTTATGACAATCAAATTACCCGATGGTTATGCTTCGAACATGTCAAGATGTGTCCGACCTCATGATTGGAAGATAACTGGTCTAAAAAGTCACGACTGCCATATATTTTTACAGCGATTGTTGCCAGTTGGTGTGCGCGGAAAGATTACTCCAGATGTTCGTACAGCTATCACAGAATTAGGGCGATTTTTCAGAAATATTTGCAGTAGAACGTTGAAAGTTGATGCCTTATTAAAAATGGAAGCTGACATTGCATTGATATTGTGTAAATTGGAGAGTTTGTACCCGCCTTCATTCTTTGATGTAATGGTTCATTTGGTTGTGCATCTCCCTCGTGAGGCTTTAGTTGCTGGCCCCGTTCAGTATAGATGGATGTATCCTATTGAACGGTTTTTGGGAAAACTTAAGCGATCCGTGGGGAATAAGGCTCGTCCGGAAGGATCGATCGCAGAGTCATATATTCATAATGAGTGGCATACATTTTGTTCAATGTATTTTCGTGGGGTTGATACTAGATTTACGAGACCGGATCGAAATTATGAAGGTGGACAAATGGGAGTTTCGTCAGCATTTACCGTGTTTTCCCAGAAAGTACGACCTATAGGTGCACAAGGGGGCTATGACCTATGTGGGCGAGAGTTTGAAAGAGCTCAATGGTATGTCTTAAATAATTGTGAAGAAATTGAACAGTATTTGAGGTTCGTGATGATCATCTAATTTGGTAGTAGTATTAAGTGCATTTCTAATAATATAGTATATATTTATACAAATTAATAACTCACATTAACATATGCAGCGAACATATATAACTACTTCGCACGAATGGTGTGACTGACGTAGAAAAGACGCATGAAGAAGAATTTGCCTCATGGTTTGAACATACGGTATTATTCGGGAAAAAATTATGCTTGAAAGTATTTTAAACTTTATTTAATTTGTAGGTGTCATCATATTTATATATGATATTGATATAAGTAGAATAAAATTTATTTATGTAGGTTGCATCGAAATATAATGAACATTCAAGTGAAATCTCACCAGAAGTATATGCTTTGGCATGTGGTCCGTCTAAGCGGGCTATCCAATATTCAGGATGTTTGGTGCGTGGATATAGATTTCACACAGCAGACAGAGAACGATATAGGAAAACTCAAAATTGTGGGGTTGTTGTCGAAGGAAGCCATGGGGATGAAAATATTGATTTTTACGAAATTGTGGAGAATATCATAGCATTAAAGTATGTGGGGGGATATATGGTCTGGTTATTTAAATGTAATTGGTGGGATGTCTCGAATCCTAGATTGGGAGTGCGTAAGGATGAATATTTTGTAAGTGTCAATACATCTCGCAAATGGTATGAGGACGACCCATTTGTTCTCGTATGCCAAGCAAATCAAGTTTTTTATTTAGATGATCCGGAGTTCGGAAATCCATGGAGAATAGTCGAGAAATTTGCGCCAAGAAATGTGTATGATTATATTCCAGAGGTAGACAAACCACATGAAGAAGTTGATAGTCCAGACGATGAAGAAGCATATCAAGAAAATGAATCAGGCATCAATCTATTTGTTGATCTAAGCCATTATGACATGGTCCCATTGCGCAGAGAAGATGTTCAACCCGAAGTAATTGAAGGTGACATGTCGGAAGAACATGAATCAACTGAAGTGTCTACTGAGGATGAGAGCGATTGGTCCAGCAATACTGATACCGAATGATTTTCAAACAGATATGCGTGTAGGTAAAATTCTTATAAAAATATTTCATGTATTTTGTTCGAATAATAATTTATTATAATTTCAAACAGATATGCCTCCTAAACGCAAAAGAACACATGAGCCATCCCCACCACTTAGCGAATCCCCGTGTGCTTCACCTGCCAACAATGGTGGGCCACCGTCACCAGAACCAGAACAAGGTATTTTTTCAATGTATATCTTTCAAATACGATTAATTTAATTAAAATATATTCTAAGCCATTTGTATATATAGCTGTTGTAAACCAGTGCCGAGTTAGAGGCATTACGAGGGGTGTCTGCATAGAAAAGGTAAGGAAAGTGGGTAAAATTAAAGTTGATATATCTGATGATCACACCGGTGGCTCTGGGGATTCGGCAGCTTGGCTTGCTTCTTATGTTGGTACACTTACTCGCACGTATGCACCGATGGCTACATCATCCTGGGCTAAAGTTCCCCAAGATGTGAAAGACCACATCAAAAATCGTTGTCTGGTAATAAGTTACTTTGTATAACATTTTTATTTAAATGCGAATGTTTGAAATTATACTAATTGTTTATAATTCTTTGAAGGACGAGTTTGAATTAAATTTTGGTCGGCGGGAGGATCGACTAACGATTGAAGAACTCATGTCGAATGCATTTCGGAGGTACAAAGGTCGATGCCATGCACACTACCAGAAGTTCAGTACTACGACAGAGGCGCGTCAAAGTCCATTCCAAGCAATGCCACCAAACGAATGGGAGAAAGTTTGTGATCTGTTTGAAGATCCTGCTTATCAGGTAATTTCGCTACTATTTTTTTTTAATAATATATAATAGATGTATTAAATAAAAATTATAATTCTTTTTTTTAGAAACGGAGTACAGTGAACAAAACAAATAGATCAAATTTAACGATACACCATCACGCGGGTTCTCGATCTTTTCATCGCTTGTCAAAAAAAATGGTTAGTTCTTATTGTCTCCAATAAATCTTAATATATACACTTTTTTCGTATAAATTATGATATTAATTTTCATTTTGCAGCAAGAAGAAAATCCTACTGATTATGATCTGACCCAATTGTATGCTAAAGCACATAAAAATCGTGATGGTGTTTGGAGCAATCCTGAGGCAGAGGCAAATTATGTAAGTTTAAGTTTATTTAATTTCTTTGTAAACATATTTTTGTTACATATACTAATTTTAATGTTTTTCTTTTTCCAGGACAAGATGATATCTCTTAAAGACACTATTGCGGATCCATCTGATGAATCATCTGTCAACGATGCTCAAATCTTTTCTCAAGTTCTTGGATCACGTTCTGGATATTTGAGGGGCTTAGGACGTTGCGTGAAGCCATCCTCAACATCTTCATCATCTTCTAAAGCTAGATCGAATGACGACAACACTAAAAAATTAGAGGAAGCTGCACTTGAGATAGAACGATTGAGATCGAAGGAAAAAGAGTTGTTGACCCGATTAGATCAAGCAGCAGATTTAGAAGCAAGATTAGAAGAGAGGCTACAATTAAATAACCAAAAAATGTTTGAACAATTTCAATTAATGATGTCCCAAAACCCTATACCACCACCACCACCACAATCATAATTCATTTGTTTTTTTTTAATAGCCTTTAATATTTACGATGTTTGTAAACATTTGAATAATTGATGTATATAGATTACAATTTGTATTAGTATCAATTTCATTTTGTTTGATCAATGCCGTTTGAATGGTAAATTACCATTTCTGCATACATTCGAACAAAAACATATCCATTCGAACCAATAAATTCCCATTCGAACAAAAATATACCCATTCGAACTTACCGGGAAATACAATCCTTGCGTTCGTTCGAACAAATAAATACTCATTCGAATAAATTCATTTCTAAAAGTCCGTTCGAACAGAAGATTTCTGTAAATAGATTATTTGTTCGAACAGTTAATATTTTTCTTCGAACTAAAGTCGCTTACGAACTTTTTTGTTCGAACGGACTTGGTCAGATATGGTTATTGGTTCGAATTAACATTTCATGTTGTTCGAACAAAAATATTCCCGTTCGAACTTGATTCTGAGACGACATTTTTTTGTCTCAGAAAAAATTTCCCGTTCGAACGGTTTCGACCGGTTCCGCCCAATTTCGTCCCTAAAAATACTTTTCGGAGACGAAAATCAATTTTCGTCTCCGAAAACTTTCTGAGACAGCCTTTTTGAGACAAAATAGAGACGAAATTTTTTCGTCTCCCAAAACTTTTAGGGACGAAATTTCCATTTTTTGAGACAAAATTTTTTGTCTCAAAAAATCATATCTCTTGTAGTGTAGTGTGTGGAGATAATAAGTAAAATTATTATTTCATAAAATATAAATAATATTTATAGTTATAAAGTGTAGAAGTAATATGCACTCTTTTTAAAAAAAGTAAGTAAATATAAAATATACATAAAAAAAATTAATTTTTTTAATAATAAATCTGACTATTTTTTTAAATAAATACACTATGTTTGCACATAATTATATGTAACATTAATTAAAAAAAAAAAAAAAACTTCTCTTTTGAATAGAGTTTACTTTTTTTTATAATTCTTTTTACAGTAGGATTTTTTATAAAAATCTTTAATAAAAATTTGTACGTCCTTCTACGCATGATTATTCTTGGAAAAAATAAAATGCGACACAAATAAAGAAGATTTAGGGTTCTTCACGTAAATTTTCCGAAACAAAACCGGACAAAGAAGTCCAGTTTCATCGACCAATAGCAAACTCTCCTCTTAAATTGTCACTTGTCAGTTGCCTCGAATCTCAAAATCCTCTGTCCCCATTCGCCATCCCTTCCCCTAACACAACAGCTGTCCGTAACCGATAGTATCCCCAGGCCGGCCACTGAAACGTGGCAGTCACTCGTTAGTGCCACGCTTTCGTATACAAAAGTTATAAACACAAAGCCGTGGATACCATCTCACAGCGATAAAAATTATAATAAACTGATAATGTAGACCACAACCACTATGCGCATTGCACACCCCACATCCGCCGGCGAGTCTCCGGGGACCTCCATGGACGTTGACGAGTCACAGACGAGTCTATACAGAGCTCTGGTCGATCGGTGCCAGAGTTTGGAGGCCAGTCACTCGAGGCTGAGAGAGCAGTTGGACAAGCTGGTGCAAGAGATCAAGACGAACAAGAAGAAGAGAGAGATATTGAAGGTGGGGGTCGAGGAAATTGGTTTAGATTCCTGGTGGCCGGGTGGTTTTCCGGGGTTCTTCGTTGATGGGAATCCGTATAGGAGGGCGTTGGAGTGTATGGGTCACGCTGTTCACGTTTGCAGAGCTTCTTCCGGGGAGATCCTATACTGGTATGTAATTTGTTAAACTTCGACAATAGGTATATTCTGATTATAAGCTTTGTTTGGTTTACCCCATGTTGATTTCTAGGTGTTACAGAGAGTACTGTGATTCATATATATATAATTACACGGTCATGTGGTACTGGTTTTCGATCGATCTTTCAATCGAGTGTGAAGATCATGTTTAAACAAGAGTTAGGAATGGAATTTAAGGTCGATGCATGCTGAACTCCCAATCCGCCGCTTGGTGGCTCAGGTACTGGAGAGCAAGCTCTATAGAGAGAGTTATTTGTAAGCAACTTTGCTTATGGTTTTTAATTTCTTTCATCTTGTGGGAGATATAGCTTAATTAAGATGGGTTATGGAAAATATCCCAATCTGTTCTACTACTCAAATTCAAGAACTTAGTTAATGAGGCTGGCCGGATCATAGGCATGGTCTATACTGGGCCTAGCTAATTAAGGTTTTAGGAATCATGAGGATTGTGTTAGGTACAAATCTTGCCGGCCTAACATAAAAGGCATGATCAGATCATCAACCTTCTTAATTCCTTGTTTACATGCTAGTGTGCCTGAATAACCTATGTAATTATACTATATGTACATGGAAGGTCGAGATGACGATGATGGATAACATGATCATGTGAGGGTTAGCATCACACTACCATAAGTTAAGAAGTCATGTGGAAGGCTCGATTCAATTTTTTCGATTAACCATTTATACGTATGACACTACATAAGTTAATTATATACATATGATCAAAAGTAAGTTTTACTATTATTGTTCATGTTTACGATTAAAAATTATATAATATAAAAAATTACGTATAATATACAAAATTACATATAATATAAAAATTTATATAAAGCATATTTTATATATAATATACAAAATTAAATATATATATATATTTATAGATTAGCTTCAAACCGATTTTTAAAATATGAAAATCAATACCGAATGTCTGAATCGGTTACAAACCGGATCAAATCTACTAGTTCGGTCAGTTCAACTTTTTTGTTTTTGACATCCCTAATCATTTTAGAGAAATTTAAAGTTGATATATATGGTACTATTAGAGCCAATCTAGCTAGTAAGACCAGCCACATACATATATAGTATGAATAAAGTGGATCTAATTTTGTCGTTCTTTTTTCTGCAATGGTGATCTGGTTCAGGGAAAACGCATTTTCCATCTCATCCTTAATTAGGACCTTTAATTAGCTATGGGATTATCAAAGGAATATCGATCCCAGTCATGTCAATAGATTCGGCATAAGATAAGGAACGAATTAGTTCTTCCCAAAATAAAAATAAAAATAAAAACTAGTTCTTCCCTTCAATGCTTGTTTTGCACGTTACTACCATCACAAGTGGCTGGCTGTTATCTCAACAAATACACGTATTGCAGGAATCATTCAGCCGAAAGGCTCTTTGGATGGAAAGACTATGAAGTCCTGGGACAACAAGTTGCTGAAGTCCTAGTTGATGAAGAATACTACGAACCTTTTCAGAAAATCATGAACAGCTTGAGCAGTATTGGGCAATCATGGTCAGGTCAGTTTCCGTATAAGAAGAGGTCCGGTGAAATATTTATGGCGATAGTGACAAAAAGCCCCTCGTATGAAGATGGTGAGCTTGTTGGTTTTATCACTGTTTCAAGTGATGCTGCATTATTTAACAGTATAGGTTCCGAGAACCTGAGAACACGTGATCAGGATCGTGCCGGCCGCCATGATCGTCATCAACCTAGACTACTGCGGGGGTTAAACTTGAAAGGGATTCAGGGGCGTCCACCAATTAATTCTCCAGTGCCACAAATTGCATCTTCTGTCTCCAATCTGGTGCTTAAAATTATTATTTATTCACATTAATTTCTCCTAAGTAATTTGTCATAATGATCATTATTGGTATAACTAGAAAATTAAATATAGTTCTAGAAGTGTGGTGCAACATTAAATATATATGCTGCGGGACCATTAATAATGATTCAGGCCTCAAAATTTCTATTGCGGAGGCATGGAGATAAGTGCAGTGCATGTGACTCGGATCAGGACACGGATCAGGACACTGCAAGAGACACTGAAGGTGCTAAATTAGGGAGGCCCAGTACACCAGTACGTCTCTTTATCAATGGATTACAGTTAAATTCTTTTCTCTGTTATTTTGACAAGGGGATTTCGAAGATTAATTAGTTCATTTTTCTTTCACCTTTTGATAAGCTGTTTTTACTACTTAGTCTGTATATCTTCATCTATCATCTGTATGATATGAGCTTAATTGCGTTAAATGGTTCGTACAGTATTACTGCCATGCCGTGCATGTCTACTTCATTAGATAGTAATTTTCTTTCCAGTTCTCTTTGTTTTGGATATCGTTTATAAAGCCTATACTAATTGGTGGATGTGACTCTAGGCAGCAAAGGTCTGGGCAAAGCTGCACATTAAGGGAACTGGGAATCGTGGAGGAGATCAAGACGATGGAGTTACTCAAGAAAATGATGCTACAGATTCGAAGGAAATGGCCTCATGCCACTACACTAGGGCTACAGAGGATAAGGGAGAGAGCCCCCACAAAAAAGATTCTTGCTTTGTAGCTGAGGGAACATACTCTAAGGTATATAACGGGCATAGAACGTCTCCCAATGAATTTGAAGAGACTTCTCTTCATGTAGCCGCTTTAGGGGAGTGTACTGAGTGTTTTAGATTACCGAGACCTGGAGATCCATTGTCAAGAACAGGCTGCCAAGTCGACGCGAAGGAAATGAAACTCGAAGTTTCAAACTTGAAAGCTTTGGAGATAGAAGATGAAATGCAAGAACAAGAAGATGATAAACGGCTCCCAAGCTCAGCAGAGACGATGGGCAGCAATGGAAGCTCATCAAGCAAAGGGGAGAATGAGTCGAACTCTTTAGTAGCTTGTGAGATTCGTTGGGAAGACCTACACTTTGGGGACGAGATTGGGCAAGGTAAACTTCAGTGGCTCATTTAGATTTAAAAGGCCTGTGTGCTTCAGTATGCAAAATGCAGGGTTTCGAATGGCTGCCAACTCCTCTCTTTTGTATCTCGTTGTCTCATGTCAAAGGCGCAGTTCTGATTAAATCATGGAACAAAAATAGTTGATCAATTATTTTACAATACCTTTAATGGGAAGATCTAACTCAAAAGGAAAATAGAAATTTTGAATCTGCTCTAGAAAAGTTGGTCGACATTTTTTTTTTATTAGTACCAAGTATCCCGGAACAACGTCCCAACTAATTTCAGAAATGTACAGGCCCTAGGTAAGTAGTTTCTCGCAAACACACTTTGAGTAATTTAAAGAAAAAATCTATCAATTTGATAGTCTTAGAGATTGTTTGCATCCAATGAGATTTGAATTTTAGACCTAAAAAGCATATCCTCAAACACAAAGCGTTTACCACTTGAGTCAACCCCTAAGGGGTTTGGTGGACATTAATCTTATATAAAATAAATGCCTGATGTATGAACTGTTCCTGCTAACAGGTTTCTATGCCATTGTTTATCGTGGAATTTGGAATGAATCGGTAATTTTTAACCCCAAAACTCCTCTATGTCTTGATCTGAGATTATATATTCAATCAATATTTTTTCCTTGAAGAAGAATGGCTGTATGTTCATAATCAGGATGTTGCCATCAAGGTTTACCTGGGAAATGAATGTAGCGAGGGAACTTTACAGGACTACAAGAAAGAGGTGCTACTCTATCTTGGCTCAGCTAAGTTTTAATTGCTTGTAATTTTTGGTGATGTAAGTAAGTACCTGATCATCCTTGAATCTGATTTGCCTTATATGTTTCAGATTGACATAATGAAGAGACTAAGACATCCAAATGTACTGCTGTTCATGGGAGCAGTATATACACAGGAGCGGCTTGCAATTGTCACAGAGTTCCTACCCAGGTATAATGAAGTGTTTTACCTTTAATTCCAGAAGAGTAAGGATATAATAAGTAAACAAAGTCCACCTAGAGATGGTATTTTATTGACTTACGTATTGATAGGGGATATGCTGCATGATTTTGTGAATAGTACGTCGGATGATTCTCTTTTGCGAGAAAATATATGCCGGTAGTTTACGTAGATTTCGTTTTCCGTGGTCAGAGGAAGCCTTTTCAGAACTCTTCACAAGAACAATCAGGCATTAGACATAAGACGGCGTCTGAGGATGGCTCTTGATGTTGTACGTATGCACGTTCTCTCTGATCTCTCTACTCTCTTTCGCCTGTGTCTTTATGTATGTGTACTGTTGCTTTTAGAACTCTAGAATGAGCAAAATCCAATCCATTAATATTTTGCTGCAGGCAAGAGGAATGAATTATTTGCACCGCAGAAACCCACCAATAGTACACAGAGACCTAAAATCTTCTAACCTGCTTGTTGATAAAAACTGGACTGTCAAGGTACAAACAACATTGCTTATTATATATAGCAGTACTTGCTTAATTACAGTAGTCATTCGATTTATAATTTTCCAGGTTGGAGACTTTGGCCTTTCAAGGTTAAAGAACTCGACATTTCTAACAGCAAGATCTGGGAGAGGAACAGTAATGATCTGATCTTTCTCTTTTTATTTTTCATGTAAAATCTCCTCCATGAGTTCTGGCTCATCCGATATTTGTATGTATTGCAATGCTACTTTTATGGGTGACATATATCCTTGACTTGTTTATATTTTTAATACAGCCTCAGTGGATGGCTCCTGAAGTCCTTCGAAATGAACCTTCAAACGAAAAGTACATTAAAATTATAAGTTTTAATTTCGCTAATTTCCTGATCTTGGGGCTGGGTTGAGCCGTGAGCATGCAGTAAATGATCAGGATGATCACGAAAAATAATATTGGATGAAACATTGAAATTCGTTCTTAATTTCTATTATATGTAGGTCTGATGTTTTCAGTTATGGTGTCATCCTGTGGGAACTAATGACAGAATCCATTCCGTGGAACAATCTAAACGCCTTACAGGTGAGGTGATCTCAAACATACGGACAGGCAGATTCTAGCTGATCTCTAGTACTCTTGTTTAGAATGCTCCTCCATCTGAGACCGTTGTGATCTCTTGATTTTGAAAGGTTGTTGGAGTTGTAGGATTCATGGACAGAAGATTAGACCTACCACAAGGCCTTGATCCCCAGATAGAATACATCATCCAAGACTGTTGGCAAAGGTACGTACCTTCATTTACAGCTAGCTAATTCTTCCTTAAATCTTCTCTGTATTAATATTACATATCTTAAATTTCCATGCTGAACTAAACTCTGCTCGCTTTAAAACAAGCAGGGATCCAGAACAGCGTCCATCGTTTGAAGATGTAATCCAGAGAATGACGGCCCTAATCGCGAGTGCCGCTGCAGTTTCAACCCGAAGGAGCACTACAGAAACTTAAAACTGCAATGTGCTCGATCTAGGCTAAATGCGCGCGCGCACAGATATATCTATATATAATAATAAATGTCTATCACATTGCTACAAGAATAAACAGTGAATTCTAATTTCATTTTTTTTTTATGTAAAAGATTTACACTCCATTTACATTTCGTACAAAACACAATGATGGGAGTGGTCCTCGACTCCATCGACCCCACGAACGCCGTCACACAACGACAAGGGTGCTTCCCCAACACAACACCGTCACGTACAAAACACAATGACGAGGGTACTCCCCAACACTATTTCAGTCACACAAGGTGCAAACCCTAACCTCCAACCGGCTTTTCGTGGCTGAGCCGGTAAACGCCCGGTCGTGCTCCTTCTTCAGAACCCACAAACACGTGGCACTGGAGATCACATCCGGTAGATCGCATGGGAACGCCGTTGATTGGTGGGTATTCGGGATCTTCATCTACGCCCTTTGCGGCTCCATCGAACGAGGCCACCCTGCACAGCATCATAAAAGAGCCCCTCAGCTTCCCGACCTCCACGCCCTCTGGCACGCTCGAGCTCCACGCGAGGAACCTCATATCCGGGTTGCTGAACAAAGACCCGGTTCAACGCCTAGGATCGAAGCGCGGAGCCGCTGACGTGAAAAAACAGAGGAAAGAAACAAAATAAAATGAAGAAGGAGAAGAAGAGAAGCAGCGGTGCACAGATTGATGAAGGAGATGAAAACAACGGAAATGAGGTGGAGAAGAACAACAGCGCGCAGGAGAAAGAAGGAGAAGAAAAGAAGAAGTCCTAATGGCTGGATCAAACGACGCCATTTGGGAGGAATTTAGTGGGCTGGGTTGAAGGCTCACGAGTTGGGCTTGGCCCAAAAGAAAAATAAAATACACTCAAACAGACCCAGTTCGAAAATAGAAGAGTTCAACAAAAGAAAAATGCACAATAAAAAAAAATAAGAACCAAATAAAAATACTACAACTCAATATTAATAAAATAAAATAATTAAAGTCCAATATTAAACTAATTTAAAGTAAAGATCAATTTAAATGCAAAACAATAATTAATACCAAGAAAACACATCAAAATAAATTTCACAACTTAAAATTCATAAAATAAATTTTTTCATTCCTACAGTTTCTATACTATACATGAAACATTTCAACTTTAAATTATAATAAAATACTAATTATTTTTTTATTTTGCTCTTTTTGTAAATTAATTATTTAAATATTGATTCATTCTCTAATCCTATTAAATATATAGCATATAGGAGCATACTAATTATTTTTTTATTTTGCTTTTTTGTAAATTAATTATTTACACATTTATTTATTCTCTAATCTCATTAAATATTTAACATATAGGAGCAAGTTTATAGATACTATTGCAGTACAAGTTTCAGAAAAATAGTGGATGATTCAACTTGGTACAGATCCAGAAATATTCAATCAGAAACAACACAAAAATTTCAATGTTCTCTCCATTGACCCTGTGCAATATGGCTGAGAACTACAATGATCATGAAAAAAAAAAATTCTGTTTGTATTTCTATTTTTTTGTTCAAATTTTCCCTAAACAATTTTTTTTATAAGACAATCAAAAAACACAACTAAGCAAACGTGCAAAGCACGTTTGGCCTTCACTGGTATATATATATGTACATGCAGTAAAATATATATATAATATACTAGTTGCTTGTTTCGAGCTTTAGTCTGTAAAAATATAAAATAAATAATAAAATATGTATCATCCTATAAGTTTATTCTTTTGAAATAAGTTGTGATTTTACATGATATCAAAGCAGTTGCTTTTCAAGAAAATAAATTAGACTTTCTCTGATCTTCTTCGATCAAGGGTATATATATGCATACACACATGCAGTAAGATATATATATATATATAATATTAGTAGGCTATTTCGGGCTTTAGTCTATTAAGATATAAAATAAATAATTAAATTTATATATTTTTATCAGCGTAAACTTTTAGAACAAGTGATGATTTCACGTTATATCAGAGCATTACTTTTCAAGAAAATAAATTAGATTTTGTCGGATCTTCTTTGATCAAGGGTATAATTAAAATTCTCGTTGTTGAATCAAACAATCCTCAAATATTAGAAAAATAATAAACATATAACTTTTTTTACAACCTTTTATACAACTATATATGTTGTAAATTAGGAAAATTTTTGTAAAATAACTTATAAAAATAACGTAACTTTATATAAATACCTTCATTTTAAAACATAGTTGTAAAAAAAATTTTCATATATCATTCCCCCAAATACTAAGATATAAAGGGTAGGCTAGGTCCTCTTATCAAATAATGAACCTGGGATCAGGTTGCCCCACAATTCTCGAACTCGATACCATTTTATGACTAATTTCAAGATTTTATCATTGTTGACTTCATATATGAAATCGTTAAATTAATCCAATAACATATTTTGTTTGGGATATCTCAACTTAGTTTTTCAATGGGAGATGTGTAACACCCTGCTAGAAATTTAATTATGAAATTTCTATTAACTTTACGAACCTCGTGAAGACCCCATAAGTTTTCACGAATCCATTAATCGTATAGGTTTTTGTCTAACTACATAGTTAGTGTTATTATTTACTATGGTATCAGAATTGTGTTTTGATTATTGGAGATAGTTAGAAGTGTCAAAATGTATTATGGTTTGTGCCATTAGACTCGGAAAGTTATTTAAGATCTTATGGCGCAATAACATTTTTTCATATTTTCGGACAAAACGTCTGTTCAAAACTGTAGATATTATTGGATAAAAATATCTTAAACTAATTTTGTGGATATTATTAGATAAAAATATTTTAAGCTAATTTCGTGGATATTATTGGGTAAAAATATCTTGAATTGATTTTTGTAGATATTATTAGGTAAGAGAGTCCTACACTCCACTCTCACTCCGGGTAAGAGAGTCCTACACTTAACTCTCATTTCAAGTAAGAGAGTCCTACACTTAACTCTCACTCCAGCCTCATCTCTTCCATATCTCATTCATAAGTATCTCCAGCCACCTCTTCCCACGAAATTATCTTCATTTACACTTTCCATTGAAAGAATATCAAACACTCTCTTTCGGACAGCTTTTAGGAGGTCTTTTGCACACCCATTTCGAAGCTTTTGTAAGTATTTTATCATAAAGTCTCCTTCATATAAGTTGTTCCTTTTTTAGTCTAGTTTACGTGGATATCTTATTTGTCCCATTTGAAGATCATTTGGTCAGTCAAATATTGTATAAACTATAGAAAGGTTATTCTGAGAGATAAACTGGAGAATATGTTATAGTTTGGAGTTTTTGACCAAGCTAATGGATAGATATTGGTCCGAAATTTTTATGGAGTATTTTTAACAGGTGTATATGATTATTGGTTGAGAAGTTTTGCATGATTAAAGATTTTGATGAAAGATTTTCTTAGATTTAGAAACTTAGAAACTGGAAGAGGAAAAATAGTTTCTGTTTTGAGAAAGTTTAACTCTTTGGTGTTCTAAACCTATTCCAATGACTTTGATAATTTTATTGGAGGATCTTAAACATCTTATATACATGTTATATTATTATTTTGAAGATATTTGATATTAGTTTCAAAGATATGAAATTTTATACAAAGAGATATTCAGATAAGCCAAAGTGTGGATGTTCTTGGCTAAATTTATATTTTGATTAATTTCTAATCATGTGATCTTGAATTAGAAGCTTATATATATTTTAGGACATCTTTTTAAACCATGTAATGGTTTGGTTTGAAGATCATATATTTATAAGTCATAGATCAAGAGATTTATCAAAACTAGTTGAGGAAAAAGTTTTTGTTTTTGGACTAAGTATAAAACCAAAAACTCTAAATGTTATTTTATGATTTTGGTGACTTTAGTTTGATGATTTAAAGCATGGTTGATGTTAGGATGATATTATGAGTATGTTAGAAGTAAGATTTGATTTTTGAAATTCTTGGAGATGTTTTGATTTAAAGTCAAAACTTGTGATTCAAGTGCTTGGATCTTTTTACAAAAATGTTTGGTGTTGATTATTAGCTTTTTCTAAATGGATGTTTTAAGTATGGTTTTGAACTTAGGATTGGAAGATGTTTGTTGCAAAATTTTGGTTTAAGCATGAGTTTTGAAATTGGAAGGAATTGCAACAAAAATCAAGGGAAATGGCCTATGGATGTTTCGGCCATAGTGTGTTTTTCATAGTTGTGTTTTGTTTTAAATTTTTCTGAGTTGATATTTAAGTTTAGGACAAAATTTACATGAGAAATGTAAATTTTGAAAACTTTTGGAGTTAGTATGGAAAATCCTTAAGTTATGGGTAAAACGGTCATTTTCCCACATATAGAGAGTAAAATAAAAATTTTACTCTTTAAGTTAGTATTTTCCATATTTCAAATTATTAGTGATTTAGTTCTAACTTTTAGAATCACTAATTACAGTTCCTCGTGGTCGCACTTGAAGTTTTATAAGAAACGCGAAGATCGAGGTAAGTTAGCTTTTAACTTACTAGCAGTCTACTGTGTATGTGTGCTAAGTAAAGGAACTACAGTGTATGTATGTGTGTTATCATATATGTCATGCCATGCCAAATTATCACGTAATTGTCTATTATATAGAATTTATTCTGTCATCAATTTTTTATCTGTTACATAATATATTCTGTCATGTATTACTGTACCTTACAAGTACGTCATGCTAAGTATGTCATCTATTACATGTATGTCAAGTCATGTAATATTCACTGTTGCAAGTATGTCATGTTAAATATGTTGTCTATTATATGTTATGCCATGTTACGAAATGTTTCTATCTCAAGTTGGTCATGTATTTCAAGTTATGTTCAAGTCACATTATGTTACGTCAGGGCTTCAGTCATTTCGTATTCCAGTCACGTTTCATCTTGATTACTTATGTATGGGGTCACAGCAATTATGGCGCATACACTACGTGAGACACAGCAATTGTGACACGTAAAATATATGGGGCCACAACAACTATAGAATATGTATTTAAGCAGTTAAAGAATAAGTTTCCGTAGAATACATGGGGCCACAACAACTGTGGAGTATGTATTTACACGTAGAATACATGGGGCCACAACAACTGTGGAGTATGTATTTTTCATGTTAAGTCAAGTTTGTGTAGAATACATGGGGCCACAACAACTGTGGAGTATGTATTTACACGTAGAATACATGGGGTCACAACAACTGTGGAGTATGTATTTTTCATGTTAATTCAAGTTTCAAAACAAGTTCATGCTAAGTCAAGTTTCAGATCAAGTTCATGTTAAGTCAAGTTCAGTTCATGTTTCAATTTAACTTATGTCAATTATGCTATGTTGTACGCTAAGTTATGCTTTAATTACTTATGAATTTGATTATGCATTTATGCTTTTACTGTTATCCATGCATTATTAGCTTGTGTGGAAGTTTTTTGTTAACTTACTGAGATTTGTAATCAAATCTCACTTTGGTAGTCCCAACTACCATTCCCCCCGAATGGTAGATCTTGTTACAGGACCTGAAGGAGAATCAGGAGCTGATCAACTAGACACAGTTGACTAAGCGACGGTGCGACATAAATGTTAATATAGTAATTAACGTAAATGACTACTTGTACGATTGAGTTGCATCTCTAGTACTTTTTGGATCATAACCATTTTGGACTAGTGTTGTGATCTTAGTTGTTCAATGGGTTTTTATGTATAAAGTATGTTTTAAGCATTTGAGATATTTTCAATTTGGTGCATAGTATTGCTAAAGAAAAAAAATTTATCCGCTGCGAATATTGCATATTGTTAGATGCATGTTAGGAATATTGCATCTTATATGTCATGAACGGGGGCAGGTAACCTTGTGTTGCATGTCTCGACGCTTCAAATGTCCATCCGATCCCAAACGGAATTTGGGGGCGTCACAAGATGAATGAATCTGCAAGGGGATTAAAACGAAAGTATGTAATGTATAAATGTGGAAATCGAATTGCAAACAAGTGATATAATTTAACGACTTATCTTGCTATATTTAACCCTTGTATTTACTTTGGTCTAAGGTCTTTTGAGTTTTAAATGTCTTTAAAGTTTTGGAGATTTCCATCCAAATAAGTGTTACAGTACAAAAGAGAGTTGTTAGAAACATAAAGGGATTTCACATACTGATGTAGCACACTAACAATCATGTGCCACGCCTATTTTTTCTTTTTTCTTCTATCTCCCTCTTTCTCCCCCTCTCTCTGTGCTCTCCCCTCCTCCCCTTCCCTCGGTCGGCCACCACAATGACCACTGGTGACCCATAGGCGGTTGGTTTATGACCGTAGCCATGATAGCCCCCTCCCGTTGGTCGTGAATGGAGCTCTCCTGTGTGCACCTCTCCTTGCACACGAGATGGACTAGCGTGACAAGGGAGGGGCGCCGGTGGCCACCTTGTGGTCTGCTGGCATCGTCTGTTTCCCCGAAGACAGTCTTGGACCCCTTGGCCGTTTGGCCATGAGATGCTGCACGAGCGCAACAGTGATCGTTAACTCTTTGGCCCAATCAGACTGAGGCACAACAGGGATGTCGGCGGCCATCATGTGGACCGCTAGCCTTTTCTGTTCCTGGAGTAATGCCCCTGAGCACTGTGGCGCACGGCAGACAACGGTGGCCTTCATGGCCGACGTGGGAGATAAGGCACGAGGGGAGGAAGAGGAAAAAGATTTGGGGCAGAGAGAGAGAGAGAGAGAGAGAGAGAGAGAGAGAGAGAGAGAGAGAGAGAGAGAGAGAGAGAGAGAGAGAGAGAGAGAGAGAGAGAGAGAGAGAGAGAGAGAGAGAGAGAGAGAGAGAGAGAGAGAGAGAGAGAGAGAGAGAGAGGGGGGAAGAGGAAGACGGGAGTGTGTCACGTTAGTGTGTTGGATTACTTTGTGTCTATAGTATTTTTCGATACAAAAATATCCTGTAAAAGTAAATACAAAAATTGACATGATTTCATATTAAAAAAATAAGTGGTTCTTATGTAACAAAACATATAGGGGGTGAATATTTTGTTAGACTACTTAAAAATGTCATCAAACAGACAGTTAATCACTGAAACAATTTACAGAAAAATAATCAACACAACAATTTGGTCACAGAGTGGAAATTCATTCGAATAACATTTGCAAAATCTAAAATCACCCCGTGTGTAAGGAGAATGAGATGATATGAGAATTTTGTGAATAATAAGTAATAAGAGGGTTTGCAAATAGTGGTAATATATTTTGAGTTATGTATTTATTGGGTATTGGGAAATGAAAAAAGGAAAATTGAATAAAAAATATTATAATGTTAAAATATTGTTTAAATATAACTTTTTAATGTTATTTTTATTTTAAAATTTAAAAAAGTTGAATTGTTTTTTATGTTTTGTTTGAGAGTTTAGAAAAATTGTAATGATTAATTTAAAAGTGTTTATGTTTTAGTAATGTTTGGAAATGAAATGAAATTGAATTAAATAAAAATTATTTCCAAACAACCCCTAAGTCACCACCTATTATAGAAATTTAGTTTGTTACAATTAATTTAGAAACATTCACAAAACCATTATGGTAGCTAAATTTGGCTTGCAACACCACAAATTACCCACTCAAGCTCTGTATGCATGCAATTCCAGACCTTTGGCATTTCTATAGCTTCAGCACAAAAGCCTCTCGATCTCTACTTCAATAGCAACTCCAAAATCCCTTCCGACCAAAGAACAAGTCCACACTAATAGAATACTTGACTTCAAGTATGGAAAGATGGAAATGTGATTTTCAATGTGAAAATCCACCTCAGAAGCAAAATGGAGTTTCAGGTCTCTTTATCTCTCTATAGCTCTGGCTGCTTTGCTTACGAAATGAAGGAGGCGTGAGTTTCCTTTTATATCCCCATTTGGAACACAACATGTAACCCCAGTTAAAGTCAAATGATGTCAAGCTAGTATCAAGTGCACATTGTGTTCAATCATCACTTGAGCCAAGAGCCAAGCTCTTGTCGAGTGAAATCTTTTTATGATGTTTTCGCTCGTGAGGCATATTAAGTGAATGTCAAGTGAACTCTTTGTATGATCTTCACTTGAGCAACTAGTCAAGCGCATGTCGAGCAAACTTTCTTTATGAGCTCCACTTGAGTGACTAGTCAAGCGCATGTTAAGCAAACTTTCTGTCTAGAGTTCACTCGAGTCATTGACGAGCAAATGTCAAGCTGATGCCAATTCCTTGTCTTTTTGTCAGTTTTCTTCAGCCAATCAACACTCAACAAGGTTACAACACGATTTAACTAAATTTGTCACATGAATATGCCAACACACACAGTTTGCATTAACACATATGATATATTAATCTATTTTGCAATAAAAGTATATTTACAATATAACATACCACATCAAGTCAAATCACTTGATGAATTTACTTTTATGCGATTTTGTTGTGCATAAAGTATTTGATCTCTTTCATCTATGTGATATGAAATAACTTTGGAATAGGATCAAAGCCAAGCATTTAGGCAGAAAGATATATTTTCTTTAATTGGAATGAAAATGCAAAATCTGTGTCAATATTACATGAAAATTTACATACAGCAAGCCTATATATATAAGCGGCCGCTGGCGTGGATTAATTCCTAATGCACCGTTTCGTTAACCCTCTCTCCGCACTGTTTTGTTTTATTCTTTCTTCAGACCCCTCATCTCTCTGCTTCTCTCTCGATTCCATGCCATTCTCCTCAAAACTAGTTCTTCCATTTCCCTCATCTCTCTACTTCTCTTGAGTCCACGCTCGCCATTTTCCTTAGATCCTATTTCCTTCATTTCCCTCCTTAGATCCGTCGAACCCACCTCTGTCATCCCAATTTCCACACGTTTATATTCAATTCATTGTCTTCTTGAATTTCTTCCCCGATACTCTTCTTTTACTTCTTCAATATGGAGTGCAGGCCTTTGGATATCGTAATCAAGTCCACCAAGGACTTGAAGGACGTCAATCTTTTTATCCAAGATGGATGTTTACGCCGTCATTAAGATTGACAACGATTACTACCTCAAATCATCCACCCAAAAGACGCCCACCGACAAAGACTGTGGCACCAGTCCCAAATGGAACTTTCCCGTCAAGTTCACCATCGATGACGCTACTGTTGATCAGAACTACCTTACCCTCGTCACCAACCTCAAGTCTGACAAGAGCTTGGGCGACAAAGGGATCGGCCAAGTCCACGTGCCTATCAAGGAACTTTCGGACGATTTCGACAATGCCATGGAAGCGAAACACGCTACCTATAGCATCAGGACCCCGTCTTTATTTGTCTTTACACATGTTTTTTTCAATTGTCTTCAATTCGTTTTATATAGAGCAATTTCTGGATATGTAAATGGAAGTATAGGAATTTTGATCTCTCGTATTCTCAAAAGTAGGAAATGGGTTTCAATATGCATTTCTTCTCCTTCCCATATTCAATTTTTTTTTTTAATATCAATTGACGTGACCTGACGTTACGTCAGCCGATTCCACAATGTCTACATGAAACGATTGTAAATAAAAGAGTTGGTTAACTCCCGTGACCCTTCTTAGAACTAATTTCACCCAAGTAGGTAACCCGTGGCGACAATTTTCCTGAGGAGGAAGGCGATCACCAACTCCAAATAAGGAAATAATTAATTATTCTCCAACGGCCCCACCCTTTTATTGTCTTATGTCTTTTTATTTTTGGTTGTCCTGCACTCTTCTTACTAGTTTGGCGGTGATTTTGTAGTACCCTACTCCCATTTTACGTACATATGTTCAGATTTAGCCTGATTTTTACTTTTTTTTTTATAATTATTTATTATTATTTATAGAATATCAAACATCAATCTTCCATCCTTTCAAATATAACCTTATCCTTATTTTTTTCTTAACTTATTTATTAACTGACATTTGAGTTTTGACTTTTGAAGTGCCGGCTCCTTTTGCCAAATAGTGTAGAGATATTTCTTTGCATGGACATGACCTCATTTTATCTCTCTCTCTCATCTCTTTCTAGTTTTTTTACTTGGGTTTCGTCACAAAATTCTGATCAAGTCGGACGGCATTTCTCTGGGGAGAATTCACATTCAATACCTCAAAGTACTAGATTTTCATAATTTGAGAATCCATAATTTGAGATTTATTATAAAATTTTAATAAAAATATTCTCATATTTAAATTTTTATTTTAAAAAAATTTTAGGAAATAAATAATAAGTCTTTATATTTAAAGCCTCACTATTTATTCTCTAAATTATTTTTATTAATATTATATTCTAATATATAAAATAAATAATTTTTCAATCATTTATACTTTCTCTTGTACTCATATTTATTATAGTTTTAAATAATAATTTTAAAAATAATTTAATTAATTACGAAAATATAAAAAAATTAATTTTAAAAATATTATCATATTCATAAAAAAATAATTTAAATTTTTGTTTAAAATATTCACTAGAATAATAGTTCAAAAAATAAGAAAAAATATTGAGTAGTTTAATTTGTAAATAGAAGTGAAAGAAAAAAGTAATAAAAAATAAAAAAATATTATTTATTAGAATAGAGATAAGGATAAAGAATGAGGTGTGGGAGATTTTTAAAAAATAAATAAAATTTAAAATAAAATTTTAAAAAAAAAATTAAATTAAATTATAAAAATGAAAATAAAGAATGAGGTGAGATGTTCTGAGTCGCTCTCCGAAAGACTTTTATTGCATGTGCTCGGACAAATAGTCATTGCCATAGCCAGACAGAGTTTGAGCCATTTTCAAACATCTACGCCATGAAAACAGTATGATATTTATTAGTGGGGTCAAAACATTGCTTCCAACGTTGACCCAAAAGTCTGTGGCTAGCAACACCAAACCCAGCTACTCTAGTTAAAAAATGTTTGACGAAATCCAGTCTTCCAGACAACCGATCCTAGTTAGGCCCCTCTAAATTCCTACTGCCGCGTGTCATAATCACAATGGTGATTTTTTTCCTCTTCAATTAGTACTACCAAACACGTGAACCCACAATATAATATGTTTTTTAATCATCTCAATACTCATCCTTCCTAAAGATTTATATTTCTATTTAATTAAAATGAAAAGGTAAAACTCTTAACAAGTTCAGCGATGGGTGCTGGAACTCGTGAAACTCGCAAAGAAAAACAAGGTAGGCGCATGCGCGCGGGGGCAGAAAGCCAAAGCCAATAAGTGTACGTACGTAAATGTTGGTTCTCTGCAGTATGCCCTCTGATTGTCGAGTCCAAAACACCGACATTTGCATTTGTCGGTTTAGAGCACAGTACCTAGTTAAATTTGGGTTAATTTATTTAAAAATGACCTGTATTAAAATAGTTAAAATTTTATAATTTTATTTTTAAGTTGCAATAATTTAATTTTTTTCGTCAAATTTGATCAGTTACTATTTATCTTTAAAATAATATTTTATTTTAAAAATATTTTTAAAAATATTTGTTAGATAATTAAGTTGAAAAATATAATAATCAAGAAATAAAAATTTTAAATAAAAATTAAATTATTAATTAATATATAAAATATATTTATAAAATATATAAATTAAAAAATTATTATTAAAATATATAATATTATATTATTATTTTAATTTTAGAATAGACGTATGAATATAAATTAATATTTTCATTAATTTAGCTAAAAGTTTAATTTTTAAGGGTGGGTTACTCTTCCGTCTCAACCTTATTGCTGGGCTAAACCTCAAGTGTAAAATTTTTTTTTTTAATTTTCTTCACACAATTTTTTAATTATTAAGTAAAAAAATACATTAATATATTTAAAATTATTTTTTTAATCACTAAATAAAAAAAATTAAAAGAAATATTTTTTTTCCGAACGGTAGATTCGAGCGGTACCGCCGGACGGCAAAATAGTTTTTTCTTAATTTTTAATCAAATTTTAGGCATGGATGACTTGCCAATGCTCTTACAACAGGGGCCTGATCAGTACTCCGCAGACAACACTGTAGAATTTTCAACACAGAGAGAGAGAGAGAGAGAGAGAGTCGTATTTGTAACGCATGCATGCAATGTGATGTGAGTTGACACAACGTTGCTAATTGCTGGGAGGTTTCAGAGGAGAAGTGAGAGCCTAACTAGCTAGCTACCAAACACAGGAGGCCTCGTGCTCGTCGTGCATATGAAAACAGATCGGATGCGTGATGTTTCAGCTGCCCGTCTGCACACTGAAGATTTCTGGAAGATCCCTAGATACGGCCTCAGGACCGGACGGTCGCTTCCAATCTTATATCAGCGCTTTACCTTTTTCTTTTCTATTTATGTTTCCAAAGATGTAATTCGACGCCCGTGAAAATCTGAAGTATTGTCTCAAGATAAGACAACGAAGTTCCACAGCCACGTGAGAGAGGGTAAGCTAATCCGACCGAACAGCTCTTTTGCTTGTGATATTGTATTGAGCCGTGCTACCACCGCACGAGACTCTTTCCGGAACAAAAATATTTTTTATTTTATCTTTTCATTAATTTTTTATATTTTTAAATATATATTTTTAAAATAATTACTAAAAAAATTCTCATTAATCACTAAATAATTTTTTTTATTTTTTATTTTTTATTTTTACCGAGACCCAATCGAAACTAACAATCAATGACATTTTCTATTTTATTATTTTGACAATAATCACTTATATTGTTTTTACTTTGTTTACTATAAAAAAAACTCTTATATCATTTTATCTTAATCATTACAATTTTTTTAAATTTTTGTACAAAATAAAATAAAGAATTCAAATTTTTTTAAATTTTAATATAAAAATAATATTAAAACAATATATTTTAATACTATTTTATTCAATTTTTAATTTTAATCTCAACTTATCTCATCACATTTCTAAAAACAAACTAGACCTATTGACTAATGAATTTAAAATAAGATTTTCATTTTTATAAAAATACTCTACATCAAATAATATAACTAATATATATATATACCCGAGATAAAAGACGTGCACGTTATCAAGTTTTGGACTGGGTGTTAAATATTGGAACTGGTAATTAAAAAATCACGTTACAAGGATTATAATAACTCAGCATTAATCTACGTATCTTATGGCAAAAACTATGAATAAAAATAACTGGGGTTATTAAATCCTGGACTAATTATTTTATTTAAAACGGGGAACTCATAAAAAATATGAAGTTATTTTTCCTAATTCATTAATAAAAGAAATAGTGAAATAGATAATATAGACTTTGAGAAAATATAATATGTCTATTAAATATGTCAGTGTATTTTTAATTATTTTTTATTTTTTACTAGTTGATTAAAAAATTAAAAAAAAATATTTATATTAATATACTAACCTTGTCTATGTGCCTTACCATTAAAAAAAAAAAAAAAAAATTTGTCTATGTACGCTGAAAAATGTTTTTAACTGTGGGTCCCTGACCTCTCGGGAAAGAACCAGATGGTGCAAGGTTGCACCATCTCCACGCGATGAAACCATGGGTTGGATCGCGAGCTATCGTTGTTGCCCCCCACACCAAAGATTTCATTTCATTTTACTTGTGCGAGATCTGATGAAATAAAGTGGTGGCCCACCACTTTGGTAAATGAGACGGGATGTAGCACGAGACTCATCCCGAGAAGAGCAAAAATAAGTTTTTCATTTTTTTATTCTTTTCATTATTTTTTTATTTTTTTTATAAAAAAATTACACAATATCGATAAAAACATTTACTTAACCCCTAAATAAATAAATAAAAATGGAGACCCAATCGGGACCCATATCCTCGGTAGGCCTAGCAGTTTTGTTGGTCAATCGTGGGTCCGGTTTAGTTGGGATAATAGCAACAAGAAAGAATTAAAGTCGCAATTAATCATAATCCACTCGCTTCAAATCCATGGTACACGACAAACATCTCTAAAATAAATAAAAATATCTCTAGTTTTTTAAGTTATATTTAAGAAAATAGATAATATTTTATATAATTATATTTTAAAATAAAAAAACGTATACAAACATTTTATAAAAATAAAATTATTTTAGAGAAATATCTTTATTTTAAAAAAAATTATTACCACCATAAACAGATCTTACAAAAACAAATTTATAAACTGATATTTTCATAGGATAAGTTAAATTTATTTTATCATAAAAATAATTTTATAATCTAATATATTACATCAAATTGCGTAAATTTATGAATTTATTTTTATATAATATATTTAAAACTTAAATGTTTCTCTATTTAAAACGTAATTATGAAATGAATTATAAAAAAATATTGTGTGAGCATCCTTGTTAGAATAGAATGTCAAATTCCATTTATTTTGACTATTAAACAGAAAAAAATAATAATAATGTGATTTTTTATCACATTGATCACAAGATAAATTAGTTTAAAATGTTTTAACCATTTTTCTATTTTTTAATGACCGGAGGTCTATGGATCATCTAGTCAATATTGAACAAACCCTACCCTTTATCGTTAGAACAATATCAAATGGGGAGGGGGGATGGAGATTCCACCTCTCAATCTTGATGGGAACAACTCACCAATTAACATATCAATAATTGTATTAGATCTTAACTTCTCGTTTGATTATATTAATGAAATAAGATAAAAATTAAATAATATATTATTAAAATATAATTTTTATTTTAAAATTTAAAAAGATTGATTTATTTACTATATTTTTTACAAAAATTTAAAAAAATTATAATAACTATATAAGATTATCTCATCTCATCTACCAAATTAAATCAGACCTAATTGTTCATTTAACCAAACAAACTTTCATCTCATTATGAAAATTTCACTGAAGTTATTTCTAGCAAAAATCTAGAAATTTATGTACTATTCATGTTTTAGTAGGATACCACTTGTTTTAGTATCTAAATCATATTGTAAAACTCGCAGTATATATGTACCATTTCATTTTCAATATATGCTGTATATGAATCTAACATAAACCCTATCAGATTATTATATTATTTTTATTTTAAAAAATTTAACAAAAACTAGGAGAATTTATAGATTTTATCTTTGGTAATGTCTTTATGGAAAGAACAAAATTAAGACAAATTAAGGAAATATTTGAATATCGAGATGAGATTATATATTTTTAGATAAAAATTAAAAGTTGAATAAAATATTATTATTATTTTAAAATTTGTAAAAGTTAAATTCTTTATTATATTTTATGAAAAATTTTAAAAAAATTATAATAATAAAATCAATGAGATGAAAATATTTTTTATCCAAACTTTAGCGTAAAATTCGTAATAAGTTACTTTCTATCTGTTAATTTTCGTGAACCCCACGCGCACGGAACAGAGTGGAATTGCATTTCCAAAATCATTATCAAAATTTCCCCTCGCACTTCGGACCGTATAATTTCGTTCTTTATATTTGAAAACTACCACATTTTCGTCTCACACAGATACATCTGACGTCCGGTTCCTCTCCCTCTCTGTGTCCTTCTCTCTCAATCTGCTTGCAAAATGCAAGCTTAAAGCCCTGTGGCCCAGACACCGTCATTGACGAGGATGGGCAGGGCAACACAGTGGTTCCGTGGCCTCCTCGGCCTGAAGAAGCAGGACCCAAGCTCTTCAACTTTCACAGCTCCAAAACCTTCCAAAGAAAAACGAAGGTGGAGCTTCGTAAAGTCATACAGAGAGAGAGACCAGCGGCACTACGCAACCAAACAAGGCTACGAGACGAAGACACCGACACCAGCACCAGCACCAGTACCAGCGGCAACAACAACAATGACAAGAAAATCGTACAAGCAGGTGTCGGTCCACCTCGAAGAAGGCGTGGTGGATCCCAGCAAGCACGCAATCGCTGTGGCGGCCGCGACGGCCGCTGTAGCGGAGGCGGCTCAGGCGGCAGCGCAGGCGGCGGCCGCGGTGGTCAGGCTAACAAGCAGCGGGAGGTGCGCCAGCAACACCGCAGCGTACGCTCGTGGGAACCTTTTTGGGGCTCGTGAAGAGTTGGCCGCTGTAAAAATTCAGGCCGCTTTTCGAGGCTGTTTGGTTGGTATTCGTTGACGATTCCGAATCCCTATATTATCATTCCGTTATTCTATTCTTCATCGTTACTTATTTTTCTACAGAAAAAAAATTTATAATTTGCTCGATGATATCACGGGATTAGCACTGCGGATTTAACATATACTTGCCGTGGTAAAGGAGAGCGTACCACGTGTCTCTTCATCCTCGTCAGACAACCTGGTTTTGATTTCGAAGCACTTTTCTTGAGTGAAAAAACGCGTTCTGAAGATCCTCGTAACGTTTTGTTCTCTCTTTGCTTTCCCTCCCTGCAAGATTTGGCTTCCTCAAAGCGAAACTAATGTGATTTCTGCGACGTCGTTTACATGGATTAGAGAACAATACTTTTCCTCTCCGTCCACTTCGAAGCCAGCAGTATTCATTGTGTTTACTTCCAATTTTGTTCATCCCAGCTATTCTCTCGTGTCGTTTTGCTTCAAACTTCAGTACCTCCAAGGCCTTGTGCTTGTAAATGTGGCATCTACTTTTCCTATTATATACATATTTTAAGGGTGATAAACCCAGTTTCCCAGATTCCGCGTGGACCCAGGCAGTGCAGGCACCACCCATATGACAGATCTCCTTCATTTTCGTTGTGATGGAGTTTTCAGCATTTAACACCCTGAATTATGTCCAGCATACTTTGAGTTAATGACTTCAGCATGCGCTTACGGACCCCTGACAAATGGTTATGTTTTGAATTTTCCAAATAAATTCGGGTAGCCTTCTAACCGGTCTTGGCCCTTGGGTGGGTCCGAACCAGCATAAAGTTCTGGTTTTAGAATGTTTATCCATGAATGCTTCGTCATAACTTTATTGACACAAAAATTGGGTTAGTTGGGTGATTTAATGTTGCATTAAAAGTGTAGAAACCCTGATCAGAATGCTTAGGAAAAAAAAGAAAAAAAGAAAAACCCTGATCAGAGAATGCATCGCATTCTGTTGACTGTTCCTGGTTCGGCTAGTGAGATGTCCTTGTCTCCTTCATATGCAATGTCAGACTTTTGGTTGGAGACTGGAACTGAATATGATTTCCTTTTGGCGCCTATTTCTTTTGAATGTTCATGTGGTTCTGCCCCTGATATGGCGCCATGATTCCAGAGAGTGCCTTTCAACTTTGAATTTCTTCAGTAAATGAGACAGAGTGGTCCTGGTACTATGTCTCATGACTGCGATGTGAATGTTTGAATTACTAATTAAGCTCTGTTATTTTGTTTTTACCTTGGACATTTAATTGTTGCCATCTTTCATTTTAGTTATGCGCTTAGTTACTCTTTAATCAAGTCACTTACCCCTGTACTTTAAAGGCACGGAGAGCACTGCGAGCATTGAAAGGATTGGTAAAGCTTCAGGCGCTGGTAAGAGGTCACATTGAGAGGAAGCGGACAGCAGAGTGGTTACAGAGGATGCAAGCATTGTTGCGAGCCCAGGCACGAGCATGTGCTGGGCGGGCCCAAATTTCAGAGTCTTCGCATTCGAGCAGCAAGTCTTCTCACCAAAATGCCGTAAGCAAATTCACATTTCATCCTTTAGTGCATGAATTTTTGTTTGAAAAAACTAAAAGAGTAATAGCCTCAGTTGGGTTCGTTGATAAAGGTCTTACTCGTTAGCATAGACTACAGACGCATACTTATCACTGAACTAATTATTTGAACTTTTGTTTGGCATCATTTACCTTAAAAAGTTACTTTTGGTAATGTGTTGCTTTAAAGAGTCTAATTTTGCGGGTTTTGTTGTAAACATTTTCACTTTACTTTCTTGATGTCTCCCTTGGATTTCATTTGGGGGTTTGTTATTCATTCTCCTCTAGACTTGTTGCCTATATTGTTACTGATTAGAAACATGAAAGCATTAAACTGTAGTTTCGTCATCCTGAGGCCTGACAAGGTACTGGCTAGGTTGTTATTGGCATGTGAAACATTTTGTTCCATACAAATTATGGTGCAATCTAAAAGTTTACACACTTTCTAGTATTCTTTCTGAACCGAGAACAAAGTGTGACCGGACCTTCCTGTGGTTGCTTTCTTCCAAAGAATGTTTTGTTCATACTTGGATCAATTGTTCATGTTTAATGTATTTCTATATGCAGGGTCCAGCAACTCCTGAAAAGTTTGAGCATGTGATCAGACACAAGACTTCAAAGCACGATCAGTCACCGATGCTCAAAGTATGTTTGTGATTCGGAAAAATCTTCTTGTCATCCTCATACTTCACACACCACACTTATTTTAATTTTTTTTTCATTTTTTCTATAATAAATATATAGTGTGTGGATGATAAATAGAATAATTTAATTAGTTTAATAAGAATAAAATAAAATAAAAAATAATATTTTAATATATAAAGTGTGTGGTGTGGGATGATGTGTAGCATTTCTCTTGTGATCCCTTCTCTTATACTATTCTTATAAACTCATCTTATTTAATCATTACAATTTTTTCAACTTCCAACACAAAAAATAAAAAATAATTTAATTTTTTCAAATCTTAAAATAATAATAAGAATATTTTAATAATATTTTATTCAATTTTCAACTTTCAATTCTCATCTAACTCAACTCAACAGCCAAACACAGCCTTAACGTTATTAGATGGATATCATATATGCTGATGTGACATCCCTACAAATGCAGAGAAATAGCTCAAGACCAAACGGACAACTTCTTGGTGATCAAGACAAAGCTCACTTGGGTTGGAATAGGTCTGATAGTCGAAGGGAGGAACAATCATGGGATCAACGGGGGTGTTCAATAAGGACTGGCACCTTGGATGATGAAAAAAGCGATAAGATCCTTGAAATCGATACCGGAAAATCTCACTTCACAGCTAAACGCAAAAACCTATTCCACTCTTCTCATCATGTTCTTGTCTCTGATCAACATAGCCATAGCTTTACCACTTCGAAGGACTCAACTGCCCATCAAACTGTTCCAAGTCCATCTTCTTTTGAAGTCCAATCTTTGAGCCCGTTGAAATTCTCTCAGGAAGCTGAAGATTGCTCTTTCCACACTGCTGATAATAGCCCTCAAGTTGTTTCTGCAGCATCTAGAGGTGGTGGTTCAAAAAGAAGCCCCTTCACGCCCACAAAGAGTGATGGCTCAAGAAGCTACTTAAGCGGTTACTCTGACCACCCAAACTACATGGCTTATACCGAATCTTCGAGGGCCAAGCTGAGATCTCTCAGTGCTCCTAAACAAAGGCCTCACTATGAGAGGTCTAGTTCTACAAAAAGATATTCTGTTCATGGCTTTGGTGAATCAAGATTGAGTGCACCAAAGGTTTCTAATTTGCAAGCTGACTTTGCAAGTAAAGCTTACCCAGGATCTGGTCGCTTGGACAAGCTCGGAATGCCAGTGGGCTACAGATACTAATGTGTTAATACAGATCCGCTCTTTTTGGTATAACATCTAATCTGGCTAACTGCTGTACTCAGTAGCAATTCTAATTTACAACATGTGAATGTTCAAGTGCTGAATGCCTTTTCATAGTTAGGTATGTTTGATCCTAACTGAACATTAAGATGTCTTTGAGTAATTGTGTCTAAGTTATATGTAAAAGTGTTTCCTTTTCCCCCAAGAATGATGTTTTTATTTTAGGTGATGAAATAAATTATGCCATTTCAAATCATTTGATCTTGTTCTCAAGAAGTTTGTTCTGTGCTTACCTAATAACATAAATCGGAAAGATATGCATGCTATTATTCAAATTTAAAGATGAAGATGAAAATGAAAATAAAGATGAATGAGCCAATGCTAAGAGCACTCACTCACAATGTTTTTTTCATCTTATCTTTTAAAATATATTATTAAAATTTATTTTTTTATTTTACAAATTGACTTTTACAATAGGCTATATATTAGTTTACCTATTTTTTTTTTGTATTATTTAAATAATATTTTTTTATTTTTTTTAAACATTTCTTTTCTATCAATAAATTTATAATATCTATATTTTTTTTTATATTTACAATATATTATTATATATAGTGTAATATAATTCAGTCATATAAACACAAAATAAAATTATACAAGTTAAATAAAAATAAAAAATAAAATCAAATATGAAAAAATTGCATAAATAATATTTTCAAGAGTTTTTTAGACAAAAATAAAATTGAGATGTTTTAAATGATAAACAATAAAAAGAATTTGTATTGAAATGTAAAAAAATAAAAGAAGATGAGGGAGTAAATGAAGTATAAATAATAAAAAAATTATTTGAAAGATAAATGTATTAAACAGTATCTGTTACATGCAGCGGGTTACTATAACAATTTGAATTTTATAAAATCGTTTATCTAATCTGATGGAGTTTATTTTATGAACATTCTTTTAAATATTTTATATTTTTTTGTATTATACATGAGCTATTGAGATAGTGTTCTAACATAATCATCTTTGAATTTTGCAGTTGATGGATTGTTTTCTGGTTAGGGGTTGGATGCATGCATTGTTCAAACTGCTAAAAAAGGGGTATCCTTCGCAAGGACTGTCATCTTGATGGAAACAATAGAAAAGAAACAAAAAAGTAGGGATTCTTTATTCAATGAAGTCGGCTGATGCTGTGGTTGAGATGTACTATGATTCAGTGATATGGTTGTTGAGGACAAGCCCCACGAAGGAAGGACTGTTTAAACGTTGAGAAATTCTTTGACTAAAACTATACACGTGGAAAGACTTTGGTCGGTTGTTAAAGGTTTAGGTGTGGCTTTTAGACCGGCGCCGGTCAGACATGGGTCCCCGTATGGTCAACCTCTATCACTCATCAAAACAAACGGCTTTTGGAATGTAACCGCTACGTGTTCTCCCACGCCTTGGCTATGAATGCTCAATTTCTTGCAAACCAAACAGTTCTCAGAATAAATAATAGTATGTTAAGGCATGAAAGAAACAGAGAGCAAAGATGGCTGTGTCAGTTTCTCGAACATTTCTTCCAGTTTGTAATTTTACTTTTCTTACTTTGGAAACGTGGGGTCATGATCTGCAAATTAGAGGTCTGTAAAAATTCCATTTATGAAGTCTTTTCCTCCCCTGTTCATCTCCATTTTATAGATTATTCAGACTTTAATAAATTAATGAAGAAACATGGATTCATCCCAAACCCTACTTCAGTGAGGAGAGAACCGATGATTTCATCATAATATTTTACTAATCAAGCTTGCTCTAAGATAAAGGGAATATTTTCTATTATTTATACCTTATAGGAGCTTTGAGATACAGAATGATTGGGAGATGAAAATCATGGAACCCAGTTACCCAAGGGACAAAAAATGGTGGGCCCGTATGGAAGTTTTTCTAAGGCAAGAGTAGAATTTGCTCCACCCACTCCCTCTTGTTTAACTGAAAGAGAAAATATATTTATAACTGTGAATTATATAATTGTTTTGTAATTATTTTGAAAAAACAAATAATATATTAAATTTATATGAAAAAATTAATATTTTAATAGTAAAATTTTACTCTTTTTCAAAACGATTATATAATGTTTACACACTTTACAATTATATACAGAGTCACTCGTTAAAAATAAAACTTTTATAATTCTAAAATATCCAGGACAAAAATAAATAAATAGCCCACCTCATAAGAAACGGGTTGGAAATCAGACATTTTGATTATATTCTTGAGGTTATCGGGCTGACCCGCCCCGATATATGATTATCCTCATTATCTGAATGATCAATTATGTGTTAAAACGAAGTCATTAAATTTTGATTAAAATAAAAATAAAATCTTAAGTGGGTCAGGTCGAAAATTTTAATTTTTTAAAAACAATATTTGGGTTGGAAATTTAGCCGGTTAATCTTCGACCCATTCGGCGGGGTGAACAGTTCTGCATAAGCAAGGATGTCAATTGTCAAGCACGAGATCCAACTTTTATAAATGATTGTTGTAGTCGTGAATGCATAAACGTCGTAAAGTTATTTTAAAAAATGAATAAAATATAAAATTTATATTTAAAAATAATTTTTTAATAATAGACTGACTCCATTCTTTCTTAGAGTGACTATACAGCGTTTACTCATTCAATGGTACTAACTTCTTAGCAAGAAGAAGATTTATTTTATATTTATATAGAGTTTCGGCATGTTCAGGTTTCGTGGTGTAGTTGGTTATCACGTCAGTCTAACACACTGAAGGTCTCCGGTTCGAACCCGGGCGAAGCCAATGTTTTCCACATTTTGCCTTTTTATATTATATTTATCATTATTTTTACCGATCCCAGCCCATTACATTGGGCTCTTCTGCAAGAGCAATATGGTCCAATGGGTTCATCTAAAGTACTGAACTTCAGGCCCAAGAACGGTATTGTATGTCAAAGCCCAAAGGGGTTTTCAATCCTGATGCTGTGATTGGATGGATTGATTTTGCGGGGAAAAGAGGAAAGAAATGGGTAGAGGATTTGGGAGGAATGCAGAACTTCCCAAAAGCATTATTTTGTAGATTTTTATAGTGGTTCCAAAAGTTACCTTATCAAGAAAATAACTACGAAAGAAATGTTTAAGAGAAATCGTTGGAAGACAATTTCCTCATTCAAAGGAGAGGTCAATCATGTTCCATGTGCCGCCCTTAAAATCTAAATAATAAAAAATAAAAAAATAAAATAAAATTCCAGGTTCATTTATTTGATCCTTTTGGCCAAAACTCAAGTTATTGCTACGTGATCTAAAAAAATTACACTTAAATCTCGTAAGATCTTCCATACCAAATAATAAAAATCTCTATCTGGAACTCATTTATTAAGGCTGGCATCTCTTTTCCGAACTATTTTAAAAAAGAACAAGCGAACCCCAAGCACATGGAAAGTTGAAAGGTCGTAGAACTACCTATACAAGAATATTTCCTATAGAACTACCTATACAAATTAAAATTTCATCACAAGAATACTTCCAGAAACAAACACAGCATTAGCCACCAAGAATAGAGAGAGAGAGAGAGAGAGAGAGAGAGAGAGAGAGAGAGAGAGAGAGAGAGAGAGAGAATAGAAATACATTGTCTAATAACTCGATAGTTTGTGTCAATTGGAAAGACTACTACCTATATACTGTTCCCAACATTACATTCTCGATGTCAACAATTAACTATGAAAATATATGCCTGTGTATGAATGAAAGCAACCCAATGAAAGAGTAAAAAATATATACCATAGACTAGTTGGGGAGGACAAAAAATTGGTAATTTGGAGATGAAAGGTACAGGAAGTTAAGAGACATAGCAAACTTTCATCGGTTTCCACAGTTCCATTGGGAGGTAGGCACACAACTAAGATAATGGCACCAGCTGCAGTGATTGTTTCCATTTTCTCCTTTAAACAGCATCATCAATCCCACAGTAAATCTGCAATTTGAAAAAATATGTAAATTACGTTCTCATAGAAGTGCATCATATATGCTTTATTTGCCATGAAACTCCCAACTCAGAACAATAAAGAAAAAGAAAGTAGAAGACCCATATATGACCAGAATTGAGCTCCCAATTAAGATAAGAAAATAGGCATGTCACATGTGGCTACCGATATTGAAGAGAGAGTGGGGCATTCTTTAGAAATTAAAATCTATGGCATTTGAAGAGAGCAACTTTTGTTTATCAGGTACCTGATTTGAATGTGGGGTGTAATCATTCCTAATGACAATCAACTTAAGTTTCCTATGCTCTTTCAACGTTTTGTCCTTAATTTTTCCCATTTATGTAAGGTCACTTTGTTATTTGATGTTTCATCAAATGAGTGAAATCCGCCAATCAAGTGTCGGGTAACACTATAGAAAGCAAAATAGACAAATCAGACCGCCTGGGAATTCCAGATGCTAAATTAGAAACGGGGGATGAGAAACTCACCCAACAATCAGTAAGACCAGGGAAAGAACCCCAAGAACATATTGGTAAGGCTTGTACTTGGAACAGACACTGGAATTAGCAGGAAGATACTGACTTTCCGCCCACCCAAATTGAGGTTGAGGTAGCAAAACAAATCCAAGGAGAAAACCTGTTAAGAATCCTCCAATGTGGGCAAAGTTATCAACGTGAGGAAGAATTCCAACTGCCAAGTTAATGACAATGATGAAAATAAGGGTGAATAGAGCAGCAGCCTACAATGGCAAAAGACGAGGCAAAGTTAATGGCTAGTAACGTCACCAAATATTGCATAAAATATAGAATGCCAAATGCAAACAGAGACAAGCCATTAAATCGTTAAAGCCTTTCTCAAAATTTAACTCCATTATTTTTGCCCAAAATTTTATCTTGCCTAATAGTTCGAATGGTCTCAGAATCAGAAATGAGGAGGCCCTCTACTATAATGGAAATACAATGTATAAAAATCATCATCTTTGTACTTGCTCCTCATATATCAAACCTCAGGCAAGACACAACATAGATAATGATGCCAAAGAAAGTGACAACGACGACAACGATGATGAAAACAACCAAGAACTAGTAGCAAACCTTCTTGCTATAAACTGTCCAATTAGTTATAAGCTCCGACAACATTGCTCCAAGAAGGCCAAACAAAGCACCAGATGCACCAACAGAGATATTGTTTTGAATAAAGAGGGAAGATAGTATGCTCCCGCCAAATCCAGACAACAGATAGAGCATACCAACTCGCACTGAAAGATAACAACCGAAATAAATATATCTTAGAATGCTTGAAAATGAGAAGGAAATCAGCAAAAAAATGAAGGAACTGAATAAGAACTTTGCAAGGGGCCAGCTCTGGGATAGTGTACGTGCATAATCACGGCAGTGAGAATACACAAAAGGTTTTCTTTTGTTTTTGTAGCATTGAGTGCACAATTAAATCGGACAGCAAACAAATCTGTTTGCAGTCAGATTTATACATGAAACAGAATTGGAAAATATCCAACTCAGATGTATACCTCCTGTATACTTTGGCAATGCCTATATTTATATCAATAAAATATCTTCTTACTTATTAAAAAAAAAAATCCCATTTTATTGAAAATAATGACGAATTATTGATTAACCTCTTTTTTTCCAATTACACTTAGTTGATGTAGGTATAGGTTTAAATTCAAGCCACAGGGGAAAAAACACAACATACTGAAACCAAATTGCTGTTCTAGGCGAATCCCAATAAAGACCAAGCTCAACATGTTTGCAACCAGGTGAATGACACCTGCATGCAACCAGATACAACTGAGAAGCCTCCATCCTTGATGCTGGTAGACTACCTTGTACCACTCCAGAGCTCCTAATTTATCCAATCTGCAATGTTGGAATATAATAAGAGTTAAGATATTACCGTAACTATACTCTGTGTGTGTGTGTGTGTGTGTGTGTGTGTGGTTTGTTTGGGGGGCGAATTAATCCAAATGATAATTTTTTTCCCTCAAAAGTATCCAGTAGAAGTTGTTCTCCACCACTTCTCTTAGAACAACTCAAAGTACAATAGGACTAATTACTGCTAAAATTCACTCCTGTAAAGCCCAAGGGAGGTAAAGAGAAAGAATTTCTGTTTCTCACAAACCACTACACCATCTAAACTCATTGTCAGTATGGGGTATCACAACTAGTGATGACTCAATGTAAAAAGGTAGACCACTGGAACAGGAAATTAGAAGGAATAGTACACTAAAGAATCTTCTCTATTTATCCAAATGAAAAGATAACTTGCAATTAAAATCCCTCAACAAAACAAAAAAAGAATTAGCTAGCACTGCTAATGACTCGTGGGATTGACTTCAATCTTTTATATTTAACACGTGATGGCACGTCGAATAGACCACCTCAAACCCGCTAAAGATAAATTAACCCACCAACGACGATGAAAGTATGACAAACAAGGATCGGTTATATGTATTTAACTCCTCTTTCTACCCAAGATTAATTCAGATAAAATGGAAGCAACAATTAAATTTTCACAAAAGAAAAAATAAAAGATTGGAGAAGCCAGAAAATTCACGTAGAAGAAGAGGGCCCGAAGAGAGGATTCTCCTTGAGAGGCTGGAACGAGAGCCTGCCAAGAAACCTGGCCACACAAGCCCCTTCAGAACTCTGATGGTTCTTTGGGCAGTCGTTGATATACATAGCTACCACGAAGACAGCAACATTGGCCGCCACAAACATTGGGATCAACCATGAAGTCCATTCCTGATCCGAGTTACCGACATAGTAATTGTTGTTGGTCCTTCTGGCCTTTGCCCCTCCTCCTCTTTCCAGATCAGCGCTGGACATTGTCTCTCTCTCTCTCTCTCTCTCTCTCTCTCCGAAACTCCTTTTCGATATATGGGAGGTTGTTGGTCCTTTTCGATCTATAGAAGTCGAAGGTTTCAGATAATCCCTTTATATTTCGGAGAGAACTAATAATAATAATGGAGAAAAGGTTAGATTGAGAAGTGTTATGGATTGGAAGAAAATCAATCAAACGGGATGTTGAGAGTCAGAAGGAGTTGTTTTGCAAGCAAAGGTTGCAGATCAACCGTTGTTTCCCTCTCCGTATCAGAGACTCTCTCCCGCTGGCTGGCCAGCTTTCGTAGGTTGGGCGATGATAAGATGGCCGACAGTTTAGGTTTCGGAAATATATTTACACATTAATAATGTTATTTATCCCCTCTATTTTATTTTCTCATTTTGACTAATTACGTATTTAATTTTTTTTTCTTTTAATTATTGATTAATAAAGTCACTATCAATGTATTGATATTTTTTTATATTTAAAAAATTATATTTTTAAAAAATAGAAAAAAATATATGAATTAAAAATTTTAAAAAGAGAATTTGGGCTAGGGCACACCCTCCGGTTCGTGCTGGACATCACCCTAGCACACTTATAAATATTTTATAAAATAAAATTCACAATCTAACTAGATGAAATTAATGTCGCTAGCTAATCAAACATGTTAAAATACGTGAAATGTTGTTTTCATTTAAATTTGGTTTTTTCGTTATTTTTATCAAATAATTTTTTATTTAAGTGATTAGTGTAAAAAGTTATTTAAATTTGTTGTGAAAATATAATTGATGGAATCAACCTTAGTTCTGCATAATTAATATTATGGATTACTATATATTTATGATAGAAATCCCTTCGAACTGTATGACAAGCTTAAAAGAGACCTATGTTTCTTTTCAAAAAAAAAAAAAAGAGACCTATGTTTGGTGTGGTAATTAGAAAAGAATAATATTATATATAATTGTTGAGTATATAAATATTGTGTAATCGTTTAAAAAAATAGTAAAATTTATTATTAAAATTTATTTTTTTACGTGAGATTGGTATTTATTTATTTATTTATTTTAAATTGTGTAATATTTATAATTCCAAATATCATTTGTCGTTCAAAACGTGTATGAACTCCTCGTGACAGCCTGGGTTAACGCATACTGTGCGTGCGTGCGGGAGAACCGCAGACAGCAAATGCAAATCTGCCCGCAATTAGCGTGCGAATTTGGCGAGAATTTGGTCGACGTTAGGGGACTCGCACAAGTTGGCTATGTTGCTTAGAAGTTTAGAACCAAGCGTCTGTTGAGTAGTTTGGCATCAAGGTGGGGACTGGGGGGTGGTGCTAATGAGTTTAGACTCTCAGTGCAATCATGTTATAAAAGAAACAACAAAGCCTCTTTTGGTCGGTTATGACGTTCTCACTCACAACGACTACAAATAATAAAGACACGTCAGTCATCAACATCTAAATTTTATGAACCACATTACACACGATAGCAAAATAAAATACCCAATTATTGCTTCAGTGAAACCACCGAATACACTTGCACTCTTTTGCGCAACACCTTCCTTGCACTCTACACTGCCGCACATCCACAACCCATCGCAGCCCTCCTGTCCCGCGAAACTCTAGCTCGTCCGATATAGTGTTTGCGAGTGACCAAAAACCACATATTCCTTCTTTGTTTCAGTTCCACTTCACTCTCAAAGCCCCAAACGAGCAACTCTCTCTCTCTCTCTCTTTCTCTTTTTTAATCAAATCTCGTCAATCTTTACAAGGTTGGAATCGGTCGTTATCTCTCCCACCCCTCCTCATTTTTCTTTTTATTTGTGAGTTATGGTAGTCGATGTTTCCACATTTGAGTCATGCCCTTGTCCCCAATATCTTTTAGACTTTACTCACCTTCATCATGTTTTCCCTACAGTTGATTGGAACATTTTATGCTTACGATATGATACGTTTGTGCTTTTGTTGTGTAGTGAATTCGTCATTCTTTAATTTTGGGCTAGAGTTTGGAATTTATTTAATTTTTTATCTAATGGGGAAGTGGGTTTTTGCCGTATAGAGCTTACGATCTGTTATCTGCAAATGAGTTTTAAGATGAGAGGAGATAACTTTGCAAATGAGTTTGTTTTTACTATCCTATCAAATGGTGCTGATGGAGAGAGAGAGATATATATATATATATATATGGAAAACTGATTGTTACTCTGTAGTGCAGTCATAAGGTTGGAAAATAAAACGTCTACATGACACACGATAATTGAATGCCGTTTTTAAAGGAAAAAAGGTTGTGCCTGTTGGAAGATATTCTCACGAAACAAAAGGCTGCCATTGGCAGAGACAAGAACCAAACTTAATATAAAGACTATTAGAGAGGCTCGTTTATCTTCACCATACGAGCCCAACAATATCGAATAAAGTCCATTCGGGAAGTCCAATGGATTGAAAGACTATGGGCATACCATACGCATGCCATCACGAAACCACACTAACTAAAGAGATTAATATGATAACCGTCGTCAATAAAAGACGTTATCTCTTAAGAAAATAACTCGCTTGCTATATGATAATCCATTACTCTTCCAAATGTCTTGGGAACGCTATAATCAAATTTTCGATATTTAAAAAAATAATTAAACTATCATTATCAGTGATAATCCACATCTATATAAAAGAGTCAAAATTAACAATTCAAGGTAACTTTTTAATCTATCATTACAAGACTATTTATATATTTCTAATTTAGTCATTGGAGGGGCACCAGCCACCAGGTACACGGAGCCACCGTCTTTTACTATCACATATTAGCGATCAAGATCAGTCGAGAGTGAAACACGTTCAAAACATCTACGTTGTTGATTGTCTACCAAAGTTGAAAAGAATAAAAAAAACAAAGAAAGAAACCAGAAACCAAACAATATGGCGATCAAAGCTGTGATTTATTCAACAGCTTCAAACGGACTTGCTCGATTGCCCAGAAAAAGAGAGCAAAAACTGGACCTGCTCTAGTTCATATTTTTCTTGAATATCTGTGGAGAACTATTTTAGCAGTGTCTTTCCATGGATGGATTACAGGACTGTATAAACCGTATAAGCAATTATCCTAGTTTATTGTGCCATCACGATTAGTAAGGGAAAATATTTTGTATGGATCTTGTGAAAGTGGTAAAAAATATTACAAAAAACAAGTAGTTAATGATAGCCTTAAACTTCTTTTTATTTAGTTTTTGTTTTTCTTTTACTTATTGAATTTGGATTAAAAATATTAAAACATAACTTTCTTACATAATCTAAAAGAAAATAAATTCGATCAACTAACGTAATCATATAATTTAATTAAAAATAAATTTAATTTTATAAAAGAGGAAAAAAAAAATTAGATAATAAAGCAGTGGGAAATGAAGTGTAAGGGTGTATCATTACCCCAAAAAAATTATTCTAGACAAATATCAACTTTGTCTGTCGGACAAAGCAAGAACATAATATAATAACCTAAGATCAAATGAAAAAGATCTACCTGACTATCGTTCAGGGTAACACAAGTTTGTATTGGTATGTGGAGTACTGGGATGGGTTAAATCTGGAAAATCCAAATTGAGGAATCCAAATCTAACGCGTGATAGTTTTGAAGGTCTAATGTGCGGCAAAGACTGTGCACAAGTGATTCTACACGAAACTTCAAATGATGTATCAGAAGAAAATTGTTTGATGTAATGGATGGTAAGGGCTAGTATGTCTTGGAACTTTACAATCCAACCATGTTCATACTTGACATGTGGGAAGTGCTGAAGACTGTCTTATGCAGGCAACATTGAAAACTTTTTAACTCCTCCCGGAGTACAAATGATGTAACACTCCCATCGTATTACTACAGACCATGTAATTAAAATCTTCTATATAAAATCAATTTTAATTAACATGACATCATATTATAAAATGAAAGTAACCAATAACATGAGAGACTGATAATTTGATCACCTTGAACTTGAAAGTGCAATCGCAGAATACAAGATATGCAATTCGCCCAATAGATTTACCATTTGTGAGGGTCGAGTTGTTCTCTCGTCAAAGCCCCCTTGGGAATATTGAGATGGGTGAATAATTCAAGGAGTACGATGGAACTGGACATCTATGTGAAGGAATGAAGAAGACACCAGCTTGATTCACGTGTTGTCACCAAAGATAATTTACTTCAGGCTAGGTCAAAGAACACAGGTTTCTTGGTTTTGCTAACTAGAACTTCTGCTAGCAAATAGATGTCACCAATACACGAATCACCAAGGCAGGCTCACAAACAAGGCTAAAATCTAAGTCAAAAACTGATGCTATGCCAATGTCTAAACGTAAAAACAATACAAAACCGAGCTTCTTCCAACAAAATGTAATGTGAAGAATTCCAAAAGAAGCTTTGCAACAAAGCAAAACACTCCATACATAAAGTTCAGAAAGATGGACACTTCTAATGGTTTTTATACTGCCACAAAGAGAAATAAGATGTAAAAGGAGTTCAACGCTTTCCACCACCACCTCCTAGCTTGGGGCCCTTTGGTGCAGCTCCCTTGGGAACATTACCCTTGTTTGATGTCTTCTGTGTCTTGGCCGTCAGCTCTGCTTTCTTCGCCTTCTTCTCATCCTTAGTTTTCTTAATCCTCTCTTTGATCTCACTGGAAATTTCAAAAGTTGTCAAAAAATGGGTGATAAAAATATATAACCAAAGCTATTAATTTTTATTTTTTTAATGTCTGGGAACCTCTCCAAGGCAAGACCTTTCGGACCTACCCTTACAGAGTAAACCCCGGTCCAGTGCACTATACCCTCAAAAATTTCCCTACATGAAACTAGTTAAATTGCTGGCTTTTCACCAGGGAGTATGGCTCCAAAGTATTCTTTGCAACCATGAGGTGTTGAACCTTGAAGTGAGTGATACCTCAAGACCAAGGCATTCACCACTTGGGCCAACCCCTTGGGGCTAAATAACTTGGCTGAGTGCCAAAATCAATTTATCTAACACCTCAAGCTTTAGCAAATCATCAAAGTACGGGTTGAATCCAATACCGGAGAGCAGCTTCGCGTGCAGCATCTCTGACTTCTGGCTTCTCAGCTCGTTTCTTTTGTATGACTTCCAAGGTGGCACCAACAATAGACCTTGAATAAGGCTTCTTGGCAGCACGGCGCTTCTTTTTCACAGCCTCAGCAGCAATGTCCTGTTGAGGAACAAAACCTTGAATCAATAACTAGATCACCAAGAACTAGGCATTATGACACACAACCCCGATGGGTCACACCAGGCCCAAAATCAATCGGTTCTAAAAATCTCAAAAGGCGAAAACTCTAACATTAAACCCACCTTCTTATGTTGTTTCCTGTACATGGCTGTCCATGTAAGCTTCGATGGCTTCAAGCGATTGTGGAAATACCTCTTGCATTTTGAATTGGCAAAGAGGAAAACCTTCCGCAATCAACAAGGAGCATGATTCAGTACAGATATATCTTATGAGACAGGAAGTTAAAAGTGAAAATAAAAGCAAACAAAGAGTTCCAAAAACTGGACTAAAAAGCCACCAACATTAACTTACCTGAGAATCAGACCGGACAAATCTGATACCCTTACCAGGGTATATCTTAGCACCACTGAAGCGGCAAAGTTCAGTCCTAAAATACCAAAATCACACGATGAATCACACCAGGTTGAACCAGAAATGAAGGCACTTATAGTACATTCAAATTAATCAGAAAATAAAAACTTAACTATGACACAATTAGCATAGGACACACAAAGGGGAAAAGATTTTCCGCAAACGGGTTTCATAGGGCAACACCAATAGAGTACAGTTACAAGTAATCGACCCCCACAAAATAACAAAATGATTAAATTTAAGAAAAATGACAGAATAGTAGCACCGCATCATTCCCATTCTGCTTCTCCAGCTTGATTCCCAAGTGATTTTTATTTATTAGCATTCTGATGGAGTTTTCATTTTTTATTATTGTCCAATTCTTCATTTTTCTATGCAGGAATTTTTAGGAAGTAAAATTGTTTGTTCGAAATCTTGAAAAGATCATTAATCTACAATAAATTAACGCCAATCGATTTTCTAGCCTTCATGGGAGCTATTTTCAATTTTAAAAGTTTCACGTTTTCGGATCTAGAAAGTTCGCGGAACGTTAAATTTGGGCGAACAATATGCATTCAATTGAATCAATAATGAAAATCGAAAGTATTCACAGAGAGACAGAGAGAGAGACGTACTTGAGAACCATGGCTGCCGAAGATGATGGTGAGCCGCTTGTACCAAAACCCCTTTTGTGTTGCAGAAACCCTAGCACCAATTTAAAGCGAGCGGCTTCGAAAAAATTTTGAGCTGTTCTTAAAGGACCAAAACGACGACGGCTTTAGTTAGTCCCGGCCCTCCCGGGACTGGAATTATTGGTGTTTTTTAAAATAATAATAATAATATTATTATTATTATTTGAGCACTCCCAATCTTCCTCCTATTCTTTAAAGTATATCATCCAAAAAAAAAATTTATTTTATATACCGACTTTTACGATATATAATCTACCAACTTATCTATTTTTTCTTTATATCATTTAAATATTATTATAGCGCCCCAGCCCTTACTTGTAATTTGGTGATGACTGAGACTTTGAAACGTGTAATACAAGACTACATACCCCTCATACATAACGGATAATATGCATGCTCATAGATAATCTAACAATATGCAATAAAATTTTAGCAGAATACAATAAAAAGGTAATGAGAAATCTAAGCAACATCATAGGCAATTGCAAAATATATTGTATAAAAAAAGAACTTTTATCCCCAAACTTGTCCCAAATACCAACATTCCATAATAAGAGATTTTCCAAACATAATCAGAGTTTGCAAATTTTCAAAACACAAGATCAAAATATTTATCTCTTTTACTTTATTTTCTTATAGCGGTTCGTCCTTTACTCACTTCTCTAAATCTCAATCTTTATCCCTATTATCGAGACATCGAAACTCCTCAATAAACTGAAAGATTTTAAAGATGTCCTGATCTATAGCCTCCAAGTGCTCCAAAATATTGGGCTCGAGTCTATTGATGTTCATCTTAGGCACGATCCTCTCCGGAGGAAGGGGTGTCGTTCTCTTCCTCTTGGTCATTGTCATTCTCCTCTACTTCTGTAACAACTTCTACAATTTCAAGACATGAATGATAGTAGAAAATGTAATAATAAGATGTCAAGAAATCTCAATAAGTAATTACACAACATACCATAGTTAACACTACCATACAAGAGGTATATCATGTAATCCATACATGGACATGTACTTGACACATGACATAAATGAAGACTTGACTTATGCACTTGACCTTTTTCAAAAAACACGTAACAGAATTCTTTAACTTTTTGAAAAACATACTTTTATCATTATTTTTATCTTGTTTAATCACGTGATCCGGAAGATATAATATCATATCACATGATTCACCTCATGTGATCCAAAGCATATAATGTAGGCACGTGGTCTTGTTCTTAAAATACTTATGGACACATCACGGCTCTCATATGCACCCACTAACGTCAAGTTAGTGGGTGCATATCATAGTAACACGATAGTATTTCGTCAAGTTTTTTGCTTTAGTCATGGCACCCACTAGTGTTAGATGCTACTTCACTCTAGCATCATTTTAAAAGAATCCATTCAAGATATGCAGATGATTCTTTGTCAACTCAGGGATTACCACTCCATTCTTAAGTCCTCCAGAGTGGACATAAGAGTTCTACTAGGACATTCCCTCACCCTAACATTTGGGGTCATGATAAAACTTTTATTTAAAAACGTTACTTTATTTCCAAAACACTTTTTGTTTTTGAAAAGCGTTTTTCTTTGAAAATCACTCTTCCCAAATGCATATGACATAAGACTCAAGACATATACTCTTATACTTGAAATGCCGTGCATGAAATAACCATGCATAACACATTTGATTCATAGCATGATAACATATAACACATGAGATATCAAATTGCATACTTGGAACCATGAAATTAAGCCTTGGCCAAAACATGCATCCATAAAATCATGAGAAATCATTACTCAAACATGTTTAAAATTTATCCAAGATACTTAGAAATCATGATATAGTAAAATAAGACATAAAATCATAGCATTTGAACAAGATCCGAATCAATCGAGGCATGGTAAAACAGAATCATCAAGAATCTTAAAACCTTAATATATTTTTTTCTCAAAACCGAAACATGTGAAACATTTTATCACCATTTTTTATCATAAATCGATTCATATTAATCATTCCATATTCATATTCAAAATTCATGTAAGAGTATTCAATCAAGCAAACAAAAATAGCAACCAAAACAACAATAACAATAAAAAGGATTTACACAAATATATGCAAGTATTAACCAATAGCAAGTTGAGCATATATTTACAAAAGTCCAACGATTTAAAGTAGTAAAAATCTGGAAATACAACATAATCTTATTAGAAATTCATACACAAAACCCTAAATTCCGAAAATGTGAGTGAGGATGAGTGTAGGGTGCTTTTCGAAATCTTTTTCTCAAAACAAAAACCTTAGAGCCAAAACTTTTTGAAAATTCAAACCCTAGTTTTTCTTCCAAGTGAAAAATGAAACTTAAGTCCTTCCAAAACTCGTGTTTCCTATGCTCAAATTACCAAAGTCATTCAGGTTTCTTCTTCTCTCTAGGAGTGAAATCCTAGTTTTTCTTTTTCAAGCAAAATCGAAACCTTGATCCTACAAACTTGTGTTTCTTTTATCCAAAACCCATAGGTATATAGGGTTCATTATTTATTGAAGAGAAAACCCTAGTTACCCAAGTGAAAGTATGTGGTTATGAATAAAAGAGTTGAAACCGAATGAGAATAAGAAATTTCCCTCTTGGTTATGCGTGTGTGCGCGTGTAAGATAGTGAAATGATTCTCACCTCATTGAGCTTCTTCCCTAGCCGAAAGGTGTAGGGTATTCTCCTTGCGGTTCTTAATTTGGAAAAAGTGAAATGGTAGTGTTTGGGTGACAATAAAGTAACAAGAAAGTGAAGAGAAAATGTTGGGTCGAGAGATAACTTGTGTATGCCGAAATCTTTACGAGCAACAAATGAAATTTTGAGCAAAAGACCTTCCCTATTTCTGTCATGTCTTTATATAATGCCTCCAATCCTATTTTTAAATGACAAAGGTCATTTCATGGATGCCACTTGGCACCTTAGACAAAAAGCCCTTACCTCTTCCCTAGATCAACATTGAAAAACCAAAAGCCTTCCTCTATGGGTGGCGTGTGGCCTTCCCCAACTGGTTCTCTCTCTTTCTCACTTTCCCTTTATGCCATTCATTTCATGTCTAGGTTCAATGAACTAGGTGGTTTAAGGGTAAAATCACAAATTCAAATCCTTCTTGTAACTACTTCACCAAGTGCATCGATGCTATGTGGCAAATTGTGTGTTTCTTGCTTTGGCCGAAAACCCTAGATCTTTTCTAGGTGATTTTTTGCCTTCCAAAGACAAGTTTCTTGGCCTTCCCTATTCATACCATCGCCTTCTCTCTCTCTCTCCTATTGCTCTTCCAACATTTTTCTAAAACATGACTCTTCCTCTTCGCAAATAAGATCTCCTTGGAACTCCAAAAGTCTTCCTTTTACTCTCCACACGCTTGACAAGTGTCAACTTAGTCTTTCCTACCAAAAGAGGCTTGTAAGCCCTAGCTTTAGGTGAAATCATCCTCCATTCAACCTTATAGAACCTCATGCATGTACGACAAATGTAACAGCCCGCTAGAAATTCAATTGTGAAATTTCTATTAACTTTAGGAACCTCGTGAAGACCCCATAAGTTTTCATAAATCCATTAATTGTATAGGTTTTTGTCTAACTACATAGTTAGTGTTATTATTTACTATAGTATCAGAAGTGTGTTTTTGATTATTGGAGATAGTTAGAAGTGTCAAAATGTATTATGGTTTGTGCCATTAGATTCGGAGGGTTATTTAAGGTCTTATGGCGCAATAACTTTTTTTCATATTTTCGGACAAAACGTCTATTCAAAACTGTAGATATTATTGGATAAAAATATTTTAAACTAATTTTGTGGATATTATTAGATAAAAATATTTTAAGCTAATTTCGTGGATATTATTGGGTAAAAATATCTTGAATTGATTTTTGTAGATATTATTAGGTAAAAGAGTCCTAAACTCCACTCTCACTCCGGGTAAGAGAGTCCTACACTTAACTCTCACTTCGGGTAAGAGAGTCATGCACTTAACTCTCACTCCGGCCTCATCTCTTCCATATCTCATCCATAAGTATCTCCAGCCACCCCTCCCCACGAAATTATCTTCATTTATACTTTCCATTAAAAGAATATCAAACACTCTCTCTCGGACAGCTTTTAGGAGTTCTTTTGCACGCCCATTTCAAAGATTTTGTAAGTGTTTTATCATAAAGTCTCCTTCATATAAGTTGTTCCTTTTTTAGTCTAGTTTACGTGAATATCTTATTTGTCCCATTTGAAAATCATTTGATTAGTTAAATATTATGTAAACTATAGAAAGGTCATTCTGAAAGATAAACTAGAAAATATGTTATAGTTTGGAGTTTTTGACCAAACTAATGGATAGATATGGGTTCAAAATTTTTATAGAGTATTGTTAACATGTGTATATGATTATTGGTTGAGGATTTTTGCATGATTAAAGGTTTTGATAAAAGATTTTCTTAGATTTAGAAACTTAGAAACTGGAAGAGGAAAAACAGTTTCTGTTTTGAGAAAGTTTAACTCTTTGGTGGTCTAAACCTATTCCAATGACTTTGATAATTTTATTGGAGGATCCTAAGCATCTTATATACATGTTATATTATTATTTTGAAAATATTTTATGTTAGTTTCAAAGATATGAAATTTTATGCAAAGAGATATTCAAATAAGCCAAAGTGTGGATGTTCTTGGCTAAATTTATGTTTTGGTTAATTTTTAACCATGTGATCTTGAATTAGAAGCTTATATATGTTTTAGGACATTTTTTTAAACCATGTGATGGTTTGGTTTGAAGATCATATATTTATAAGTCATAGATCAAAAGGTTGATCAAAACAAGTTGGAAACAAAAATCAATGGAAATAGCATATGGGAATTTCGGCCCTATGGAGTTTTAATAGTTGTGATTAGTTTTAAATTTTTCTAAATTGATATTTGAGTTAAGGATAAAATTTACATGAGACATGTAAATTTTGGTGATTTTTGGAATTAGTATACAAAATCCTTAAGTTATGGGTAAAACGGTCATTTTCCTACATGTAGAGAGTAAAATAGAAATTTTACTCTTTAAGTTAGTATTTTTCATATTTCAAGTTATTAGTGATTCAGTGCTAACTTTTAGAATCACTAATTACAGTTCCTCGTGATCGCACTTGAGGTTTTATAAGAAATGCGAAGATCGAGGTAAGTTAGCTTTTAACTTACTAGCAGTCTACTGTGTATGTGTGCTAAGTAAAGGAACTACAGTGTATGTATGTGTGTTATCATATATGTCATGCCATGCCAAGTTATCACGTAATTGTCTATTATACAGAATTTATTCTGTCATCAGTCTTTATCTGTTACATAATATATTCTGTCAGGTATTGCTGTACATTACAAGTACATCATGCTAAGTATGCCATCTATTACATGTATGTCAAGTCATGTAATATTCACTGTTGTAAGTATGTCATGTTAAATATGTTGTCTATTATATGCTATGCCATGTTACGAAATATTTCTATCTCAAGTTGGTCATGTATTTCAAGTTATGTTCAAGTCACGTTATGTTACATCAGGTCTTTAGTCATTTCGTATTCCAGTCACGTTTCATCTTGATTACTTATGTATGGGGTCACAACAATTGTGATGCATACACTACGTGAGACACAGCAATTGTGACACGTAGAATACATGGGGCCACAACAACTGTGGAGTATGTATTTACACGTAGAATATATGAGGCCACAACAACTGTAGAGTATGTATTTTTCATGTTAAGTCAAGTTTGTATAGAATACATGAGGCCACAACAACTGTAGAGTATGTATTTACACATAGAATACATGGGACCACAACAATTGTGGAGTATGTATTTTTCATGTTAAGTCAAGTTTGCGTAGAATACATGGGGCCACAACAACTGTGGAGTATGTATTTACACGTAGAATACATGGGACCACAACAGCTGTGGAGTATGTATTTTTCACGTTAATTCAAGTTTCAGAGTAAGTTCATGCTAAGTCAAGTTTCAGATCAAGTTCATGTCAAATTAAGTTCAGTTCATGTTTCAATTTAAGTTATGTCAATTATGCTATGTTGTACGCTAAGTTATACTTTAATTACTTATGAATTTGATTATGCATTTATACTTTTACTGTCATCCATGCATCATTAACTTGTGTGGAATTTTTTTTGTTAACTTACTGAGATTTGTAATCAAATCTCACTTTGGTAGTCCCAACTACCATTCCCCCCGAATGGTAGATCTTGTTACAGGACCTGAAGGAGAATCAGGAGCTGATCAACTAGACACAGTTGACTAAGCGACGGTGCAACATCAATGTTAATATAGTAATTAACGTAAATTACTACTTGTACGATTGAGTTGCATCTCTAGTACTTTTTGGATTATAACCATTTTGGACTAGTGTTGTGATCTTAGTTGTTCAATGGGTTTTTATGTATGAACTATGTTTTAAGTATTTGAGATATTTTCAATTTGGTGCATAGTATTGCTAAAGAAAAAATTTATCCGCTGCGAATATTGCATATTGTTAGATGCATGTTAGGAACATTGCATCTTATATGTCATGAACGGGGGCGGGTAACCTTGTGTTGCATGTCTCGACGCTTCAAATGTTCGTCCGATCCCAAATAGAATTTGGGGGCGTCACAACAAGTGTCTTACCTTACATTTTCCTTAGGTTTCTCATCTAAAAGACCAAATAGTCCCTTAAAACCCATGTGACGCTTACCACATGCCTTAGAAGATATTTTGGGCCTTCCAAACCTAGTATTTTCCTTGATTGCCGAAACTCATATATGTCCTAGATTAAGATCCAAAAGTAAAACTCACTAAAGGCTTTTTGTCTAATCATAACCCATTCACCTCTTATTCAAAACGCTTAGGAAATATTTTCTAAAATAAAATAAAATAACAATAGCAAGAAGGTGCGAGGACTTGGCAAAGTCCAAATTCTCATAATTATACTTCTTAATGTTTTTTATTCGTGTCAATTATGTTTACTAATTACCAATGATAGCCTCATATATTTTAATATTTGCAATATCTCTTCATATATAATATCATATAATTATGTCATATTTTAAATTAATTTAAATTTATAAACCAAACTAAAATATAAATTAATTATAAAAAAGAGATTATATAATAAAAATATTCTCAAAATATATACAATGGGGTTCTTGCACGTCTACAATGATATACAAACCAAATGGAGTCATACGCTTGCTTTTATCCATATAAACCGATTGGAGTCACCCAGCCAACACAACAGCTCATAGCATAATAACAAGAAACATTCAAACATGCTTGCTTTTATATACATGCATGAACTCATATGAATGTGTGAGAACAAGAGATAGGGCTTGAAATAAAAATAGGGAATTTTGGAAAAAAAATGGAGAAAATTAGCAACTGAGGGGAGAGAGAAGTTAATTTACAATGTTTACAGCCATGAATAGTTTCCTCCACATGTAACGAAAGTAAAGTGTAAAATAAAGATGAAATAAAATATTTATTGGACGTCACTTTTATACAAATTTCTTTATATTTTAAAGGCAACTTTATTTTACAGTATCCATTGGGAGTGATCTTACTATATTTATGTTCGGCTTGTTCTCCCATTGTAAGAGATAAATGATATGTACAAATTATAAATAGATAAATTTCATTAACTTTATAAAAATAGATCTTATTTAAAATAAAGTGCGTAAAGACTATTTTTTATTAGTAGGATCTAATTTTTTTTTTAAAAACTTGCATGAGACTTATTTATTTTAAGTAGGGCTATAATCGAGTAGAGCCGAGCCGAGTAGGTATTAGGCGATGGCTTGATTACAGTCCTACTTAAAATAGATAAGTCTTATGCAAGTTTTTTTGGATAAAAAATTAGATCCTATTAATAAAAATTAATTTTTGTACACTTATTTAAATAAAATTTAATTTTTTTTATAAAAATTAATAAAATTTATCTATTTAAAACTTTTACATATCATTCATCTTTTACAACTAGAGAACAAGCTGAACATAAATATAGTAACAATCTTGCTCTGGAGCGGTCATGATTGTTTTGGCCGATAGATCAGCAGCCAATAAGGTATTGACAAGTTAGCAACTTACATTATAACACAATGTACGACTAAACCAGAACATGAGAAAACCCCTGCATCTTTCCCTTCAATTTTGTATTATCCTGCTGTTATCTCCATTGCCCCCCACCCATTTCCACATCTCAACCCTGACGTAGCCACCACGTAGGCAGCCCGACGCCAACCATTTCGACGAAGCAACCACACCCTTAGCTCGACGCCAACGACTCAATCATGCTTTCAACTCCACCCACCATCGTCCTCCAAAATATGTTTTCATTCCTCCATGGTTCTATTTGCCTGCTTGAAATTGCACTTATGTTGTCGTTTTGGTCCTTTAAGAACAGCTCAAATATTTTTCAAAGCCACTCGCTTTAAATTGATGCTAGGGTTTCTGCAACACAAAAGGGGTTTTAGAGCATCTTCAATAGATTAGCCAAAGTTAAATGACATTTTTTATGGAGAGTTTTACTACATACAAGTGAATTGCGTATCAATCTGCCTACTAATATTACTGCATTCATATTCAAAATTCAAATTGACACAATTTTTATTAAAGTTTGACTTTCTTACCAATCACATTGGATGTGTGCGCATATTGATGCGCAGAATCACTTACAATTAGATTTTTTCATTGATGAATATGTGATGAATTTGACTTTTGACTATTCTATTCACATAAGTCTTCACATTGGAATAACTATTTTTTCTTTATATAACAATAAAATAATATAAGATGAATTTATTTTTTCTTTAGATTATCCATTTATTCATTATATAGTAATGACTGATCAATAAATTAAAAACATATTTAATTTTATCATATTTTACTATTCTACTTATTATATGTTAATTAGTAATCATATTCTAATTGATTTAATTGGTTAATGGACATGTACTGTATAGTTCATCAAATTACGGGTACTTGATGCAAGATATCGTGCACAAATCAACCCAGAAGGTTTGATGCATAATTTAATAGAGGTACCTAGAAGAGAGTGAGAGTTATAAAAGAAATAATAAAATAAAAATTTGATAGTGCTACAGTATACATTAAATTTGGTTTTAGTTTTAGAATCATTGTAGCTAAAAGCTAATGTAGTTACACTTTGCCTAATCTAATGTAGATAATTTTGTTATCCTAATCGCTAAAAAGTACAATTTTTTTAGATAATTCGGTGAGAGTGCTTTTTTTTTTTTTTTTTTGATATGCAAACGTCAAGCTTCATATACCAAAGAGAAGATTACAGACATACATCAAACCATAAGGTTTGAGATAAAAAGTCCGGAATACAATCCCACCACATGGTAATACTTCCAACCTGTCGGCCAAACTTAGCTAAAGAATGGGCAGCCATATTAGCTTCCCTATAAACATGTTCAAACAGACAGTCCCCAAATAAAGAAGACAATTGTTTAATTTCCTGATAAAGACCACCATACAGAGAACTTAACATACTATCATGAATTAAAGCTTCAACCATCATTAGACAATCACTCTCCACTTGGATTTTCTGAATGCCCATACCAGCACAAAGTTGCAGTCCACGGAAAACAGCTAGTAATTCTATGTGCTCAACATCCTCAACAGCAGGTTCGGGAATTGCAGCTGCCATCAATATTCTGCCATTGTGATCCCGCAAGATAGCACCAGCACCTGCAGTTCCAGCTTCTACACAGAGAGAACCATCCACATTGAGCTTGACATAACCTTCTTGAGGTACCTTCCATCTATAGAAATCTTTAACCTGCTGCCTATGCTTTTTATACACAGCTTTATAATTCTTCAACACAGATAAGGCATGTTCAGCTGCATGATGGGGAGAAACAACAATTTGATGGAAGGTAAGGCATGTTCAACACAGAGAGTGCTTTTAGTACAAGCGGCTCACCATCATCTTTGGCAGCCATGGTTCTCTAGTACCTCTTTCTCTCTCTCTCCGTGATTACTTTCGATTTTTATTATTGATTCAACTGAATGCGTACTGTTCACCCAACTTCAACGTTCCGCCAACCTTCTAGATTGAAAAGAAAAAATCTAGTTGTAAGCGCTTCTGCACACCAATACGTGCACTCAATCAATATGATTGGTTAGAAAGTCAGGTTTTAATGAAAATTGTGTCAATTTGAATTTTAAATATAAAAGCAGCAGTATTAATATGTAAACTAGTATACGAATTTGTTTATATATAGCAAAAATCAATAAGTCATGCGAAGCTTAGAAAATCCATAGGCGTTAATTTATTGTAGATGAATAATCTTTTCAAGATTTCGAGCAAACAATTTTACTTCCTAAAAATTCCTGAATAGGAAAATGAATTGGGCTCGTGGGCCTCCTTTTATTTTTGATGAATCTGCTTATGGGTTCTTGCTCGTTCGGAAACAGGATTCCCCGATCATAATTTCAATATCTCCGAAGGCCTATTCTCTTCAATTCATTCCTTCTCTGATTCTTGTGCAGTTTCTCCCAAATAAATAGGTTCTCTTTTTTTATTTTTCCGAAGAGAGTTTCTTACAGGGAGTCCTGTTGTTAGTTTTAGCATTCAGGTTCTTGACGAGTTTTCTCTCGCGGCAACAATGGCTGCTTCGTCTTCGTCTAGCAGCACCGGCAGTGGATACGACATGCCGTGGGTCGAGAAGTACCGACCCAACAAGGTCGTCGACATCGTGGGCAATGAGGACGCCGTGTCCAGGCTCCAAGTCATCGCTCGCGACGGCAACATGCCCAACCTCATCTTATCCGTAAGTATTTTTTAGTTTGCTCGCTTGCTCCCCGAGTCTCAGAAGCTACAGCATATGTACATCAGCATATGAAATTCATGGTTAATTTTGATATTGCCATGCGTTGTTTGTTAATAAAATCATAATGTCCGTTCTAAGTTTAAAATGAAATTTGCTCTCGAGTTTCGACGCTTACACATTTGTAGGGCCGGGAAGTAACGAATCTGCTTAGACCATTTGTTCGGTCGGTTATTCTACTCGAAGAAATCTATATGATTGATTAGTCGCTGGACTCAATTGAGTGACTTCTTATGTTTTGGTTTAGTTATTTAATGTAATGTATATAGATTAAACCCTCCCCACCACCACAAACCAACGCCCCTCCCCCCCCCCCCCCCCCCCCGGGAACACACACACACCCCTCTCTTTTGAGTCTCAGGAAGAAGTTCACATAGTTTATCTTTGCTCATCTTTGTGAAAGAAATACCTATGCTGCTGCTGATTCACTGTGTATTGGTGTTCCAGGGTCCTCCTGGAACTGGTAAAACCACTAGCATACTGGCGCTTGCGCATGAGCTTTTGGGTCCAAACTATAAGGAGGCTGTTTTGGAGCTAAATGCATCAGATGACAGGTGGGTATATTTGTTCACTATACGGTGTTCAGTCTTTTATTTATTTATTTTTTTCCCTCTTACCCGGATCTCTTTGGTTGGGTTCTTGTATATTTTATGGTTGGGTTCTAAAATATTTTATCATTGCTTTGTTGTTTAGGGGAATTGATGTGGTGAGGAACAAGATTAAGATGTTTGCTCAAAAGAAAGTAACACTGCCCCCTGGGCGCCACAAGATAGTAATCTTGGATGAAGCCGACAGGTAAGTTCAAATATTGCCTCTTAAAATTGGTCATTACTCTTCCATTATTGAAAATTTCCCTATTAACTTGTTCTATTGAATATTATTATAGTTTGTTTCTGATATTAGATTGTTCATTCTTTGAAGTGTTTACTTCTATCTGTACACATGATATTGTATATGTTATCTTTTTCTAAGCATGACATCTGGAGCACAGCAAGCTTTGAGGAGGACAATGGAAATATATTCAAACTCCACTCGTTTTGCTCTTGCATGCAATACATCTTCTAAAATTATCGAGCCTATACAAAGTAGATGTGCTCTTGTTCGATTTTCAAGACTATCTGATCAAGAGATACTCGGACGTCTCATGGTGGTTGTTGAAGCTGAAAAGGTACTGATTGTTTTCTTAAGTTATAGTGTGCCAATTCTGCATAGTGAGCATAATTGTTACTTTATGTCAATGAAAAATTACTTCAAATTATTAGTTTAAAGTCTATATAGGCGCATTGTCATTTCTTTGTTACTTGGAGATTTGGCTTGTCCTCTTGGCCTAGTTTGTCAGAAACTATATATCTCTCATTCACAAAATGCTTCATAAAATATTTCATTCAGTTATCCTAACAGTCATTCGTTTTAAAAAACTTTCCCACACAAAAGCGTGGTTATTACTTCTCAATTAAGAGGATCTGCTTAAAGCATGGACTAAAAGATATTTCACTCTCCGCATTAGATTTAGTTGAGCGTCAGTGTTACTGCTGTTATATACATATTAGCCAATACATCGACACTATTTTAAAAGATGGTTATCTCATTTTCTTACTACCTGTTTCTGTCTCTCTACTTTTTTTTTTATTTTTTTATTTTTATGAATAAACAAATTTTATTAATCAAAAACGGATGGCAAAAGCCAGTATTACGTTTCTGTCTCTCTACTTGCTCATTTAGTATGTAAGATTGTCGTTCATGATGAAACCTTTCTTGGGAAGGAACATAGATGGGCAATTATTTAGGGTTTTCTCCTTTAATGTGAAGAAATCATTAGGAACATAGACTGAAAATTGTCATTTTACAACTTTAGGTTTTTGAACTTTAATCAGACACCCTCTTCCTTTCAGTCTCTCCTTAATTAAGTTTTGTTCAAGGAAATAAGGATATTTTAGAAGTTCAGTAAAATGCTTTAAATTCCAGGTTGCAACAGAGATTGTAATTTGTAGGTGTCTGGTGTTGTGCTACAATCAATGCACTCTGATTTTGAAAGAGTTAAAAAATAAAAAAAAAACTATCTTCCCAGCTCTCACATGGGCAGCATTGAATGCTGCATGACCCATATATGATATACTGTGTCCATCTCTCTTCCAACTCTATTAGAGAGTTAAAGTGGAGGGCTCTAGCCTTGAAGAGACCCTGATCCCAGATATACTCAGTTACTTGCATTTGTTTTTTAATTCCCTCAATTCTGGTTTATACCTATGAAACCATTTCTAGTAGGCCAGTCGCCAGTCATAAAAATTCCACATTAGAATGTGCAAGTGTGCTTTCTGGCCTTTTTTATGAGGAGCTTGCTGGTTCTTGGATTAAAATCCAGACATAGGAGCACTTTTAATATTGCATTTGCACAAATTTATTTCAATTATGCTCCAGGAAATTAACTTTCTTAGGTGTTTGATTGATCGGTGTGAATTGGTTAAATTACTTGTAGATTATTGCTGTGTACACTGGGATGAAACCTGGTTCATGTGGCTAGATTTTAAGGGGAACAACAAGAAATAAGCATCCTTTAGAAAGATAAATTCTGTGGATATCAGAAAACTTTGAAATTGAAAGAGTCGTTCCTTTTATTTGCAACGGATGAAAATGAGATTATGGTAATTAAGATTCATAGTAGCTTACTGTTTGTTAAATGTAGATATTATTGCCACGTATTGTACTCTTTATTTAACAAGGGAGGTGGAAACGTATAATGGATCTGCTTTTGTAAACAATGAAGGTTCCCTATGTTCCAGAAGGTCTTGAAGCCATAATTTTCACTGCTGATGGTGACATGAGGCAGGCATTGAATAACTTGCAAGCTACATACAGTGGGTTTCGTTTTGTCAACCAAGAAAACGTTTTCAAGGTTTACGAATAAAAAATGCATTGGCCTTTGGTATTTTATTTTTATGTATGTATATTGGACTATGATGTCTGTGTTTGGTTTTAGGTTTGTGATCAGCCTCATCCATTGCATGTGAAGAACATGGTGCGTAATGTCCTAGAAGGGAAATTTGATGATGCTTGTTATGGTCTCAAGCAGCTCTATGATTTGGGCTATTCACCTACCGACATAATCACGACACTATTCCGTATAATTAAAAACTATGATATGGCTGAGTATCTGAAATTGGAATTCATGAAGGTACAGATACCATGCCAGCCTCGATCTATTTTTTTCCCAACCTCCTCAGTTAGTCGACTCTGAAAATCTTTCTTCGTCCTCTTTGATTTTCAGGAGACTGGATTTGCCCATATGAGAATCTGTGATGGAGTTGGTTCATATCTTCAGCTCTGTGGACTTCTGGCCAAGTTTTCCGTGGTCCGCGAAACAGCTAAAGCAGCATAGGTAGCAGTAGTAGTAGTAGTTACAACTTGAGCCTGCTACAATTTGCTTTTTGATGGTGAAAGTTGTTTGTGTAAACATTAGAATTGTGCTGATGCTCAAATACATTTTGTATTAAGGAGGTATCAAAAGTTACCGCTCTAAGGTAGTGATTTGCTTCGTGGACTACCACGGGTCATATTCCCTTGAGCCTGTGTAGATTTTGAACAAAGGCAGTAAGATGCCTTTGGAGTCAGCTGGATTAAAAAGAACCTTATGTTGTACTCTTCATAACTTGAACGTATATACTATATTTTTCATATTTAAAATAGTATAAAGACCTGCTTTTATAAGGATAGTTAAGAAGGTATTTATTATATATATGAAATATAATGAGTGATCTAATAACCTCTACATTATGAGATATGATCACTCTATGCCTTTGAACCAAATAAAGTCTTAGTACTCAATAGTTTTTTACTTGTTTTGGGAGACCCATTTGTTCATGCAGCCAAGAGAAGCGACTCGGTTTCATAACATTCACACCAATGTATGGAACCGATCCTCCGAAAATGGGAGGAAAATCATCCATCTCGGCTAGACCTTGGGCTCTTGTGGTTTGTATCAGCAAATTGTTGGCAAAGACTACAATGAAAACTCCAAAGTAGGCGTGCAGGGCGGGCACCCGTACGCAATCGTCCGCATTTGCCAGGCTATCGAGGTCCTCGAGGATACCTTATAGGGCGAGTAGCATCCTTATCGAATATTGTTGTCTTTATTTTTAAATTTTTGTATAATTAATATCCATGTTCTAAAAATCTTACAATTAGACATACCCATTAATCTTTCATAAAAAAAATTAATCAAAATTTGCCACGTGACATCAGAGTTCATGTATCAGTTTTGTAAAACTTAAAAACATAGACCTTGATTTATAAAAACACTCATCTAATTATTGATCTTATAATTAACTATTGAGGGTGATGGATTAAAGGTCATTATGTTACTCTCTGGTGGTTTGAGATGTGTTTGATCCCAAGTTTAAATTTTTTGTATCAATTTTCACACACAATTTGTATTGTATTGACTCTTAGTCTGCTTTAAAAAATTGAATTTTCAGTTTTGGGATTGGGATCGTAGTTTAAAAGTAAATACAAGACAGAAAAAAGAAAATTGACTCTCAACTTTGGGTGTTGTGGTTTGTATTCTAGATTTGTTGGTCAGGGTTGTATTACTTGTATTTTTTTATTTTTATTTTTGATGGAGAAGCGTTGGGGTTGTGAATCACATGGCTGTAGGGCGAGTCGATTTTTTCAGCAGAAAGGACTTGCACAAGCTCTCTGGAAAAGAGTATGATTAATACAGAAATGATTACTGCCGTGTGGACTACAATAGGGCATGCAATCTTGTTGCCAGATATAAGAATGGGCACCACAAATTGAATGAGTTTTCTATGGGTAATGAGCTCATGGCTCACAAAGATGGGGTGCGGATGCCTCTAGAGAAGAAGAGGAAGGTCTCGAGCTGCGATGGGCTCTGGAGATGAGAGGGGGAGCGAGGGGCTGCAAGTTTGCGAAGGAAATGAGGGTCTACAATGGGCTCTGGAAGGGGCTGCAAGGTTATCTCCTACAATGCAGTTATATTTATGTTCCAATGAACCGTTTACGTGGCACTTACTTATTGGTGGGCTTTTTTAAGTAGAGAATAAACAGACCAGTTATAAGATTATCTCGAGATTTAATCTTAAACAGTTGAAGCTTCCTATCATCTAGACTCTTTCGACCTGATTCATAATAAGTATCCTACTACTATGATAACACTTAGGTGCGAAAGGTACCGACGATTGCCTGCTCCTACTATTTTCTTTGAGAAAGAAAGAGAAAAATAAAAAGATAACGACCTAAAACTTATGACGCGAGTAAATATAGTTGACGTTATAAAATTAAAATAAAAAATAATATTGCTTAATATGATTTTATATGTTGTTGCATTTTTAATAAAATAACTTTATATAATGATATAAAAGAATATAGTACCTGTATTCATTATCATTTCTTTTATCCCGTAAGATGCTATCAAATGATTCTAAAACTATTATTATTATTTAATTACTTGTGAATCATTTGATATCGTGTGTGAAGACATCCTTATCAATCATTTTAAACCATAAACTTTATTAATTAAGCCGTGACTCATGCCATGTCATATATTATTAAATTAATTCAATTTATAAAATTAATATAATAGGAAAAGTGCTATATCCACTTCAAAATAATATTTATAAATTAAGGTAAGTTAATATGATACGTTAAATTTAATTTACAAAAAAAACTTTATAATAAACTACATTAATTTTTACATATATTTTCATGAATTTTTTTTAATAAATTTAGCATCACATCAAATCAAATCATATAAATTTATAATAAATTTTTAGTGTGATTTTCTTAAATTTGTGATTTAAAAAATAATAAACACGTCACTTTTAACAATATATTACATGCCAATATTTTAAAATAAAAAATATTTGTATAAAATACATTATAAAAATATATTCAATTTAAAATATATATTATAAAATATATTGTAAATGTATCCTAGTCAATCTTCTAAAATTCCATGCCGAGGTGTTAGTATACCAAGACGGTCAAACCACTCCACTGAGCAAGAAAGCAGCTAGCAAGCATGCCAAGCAAACCAAAGTCAAAAAGACAGTCTGGATCCACATCCATTTTACAACAAAAACTTTAGATCCAATGGTTCGTAACCGTCCGATCATCCGACATTTTTGTTTTTTTTTTTTTTTTTTGTCTCCATCTAAGACCTGGATAGTGTTGGCAACTTCCGTTTGATAAACTGTAATTATCGCACCGCCCGTATCTGAGACAAGAGAAAACGGGAAACGATAACCCGCTCCATTTTTGGAGCATGACCGACAACGTCTACTGCCCGACTTTCCAGTTTCGCGCTGATCTCAAAACCACCATTTCTTACTCTCTTCCAATTCTGTAAATGAAATCCCTAATTTTATTTTATTCTATTTCTTGAATCACCGATTTTCGCATGGGCTGAACCATTAAACTCAACCTGTTAGGGTTCCAAAGACCTGAAAATTTCCCTATCTCTATCCTCATAAATGGCTTCGACAAGGTCTCCGAACCGCTCCTCATCGTCTTCCGACATCGTCGATACGACGCCTTTGCTCAACAATTCGAGTGGGTCCAGCGACGAGACCAACCCGAGCCGTCGATTCGTTCAGCGGCAGAGCCTGCGCCAGGCAGCAAGGTTTCTACGGCAAGCCAGCAGCGGCCACCGGACGATACGCGAGCCGTCGATGCTGGTACGTGAGACCGCTGCGGAGCAACTGGAGGAGAGGCAGAGTGACTGGGCGTACTCGAAGCCCGTGGTGGTCCTCGACATCATCTGGAACTTCGCTTTCGTTGTGGTCGCCGCCACTGTCCTGGTACTGAGCCAGAACGAGTCTCCGAGCATGCCGCTTAGGCTCTGGATCGTGGGCTACGCCCTCCAATGCGTGTTACACATGGTTTGCGTCTGTGTTGAATATCGGAGGCGGAGGAGGAGACGACGGGGCGGGGTACCGACGTCTGATTCAGTGGAAAACAGCGGAAATTCGAGCCTCGAGTCGAGAGAGGCTTTGGGGCAGCACGTGTTACCGGCGGAGCATTTGGATGAGGAGGGCGCCGGGTAATTTGTTTTCGAATCGATTTATTAGCATTTATACCGCTGTTTTTAAAATTCCGAAGCTTTTTATGGTCAGTTTCATGGTCAGTTGATATTATCATACAGGTATCTTGTCTTATACACTACCGAACGAATGATTCTTACATTTTTCAAGTTGGGACAGGGATTTGGGGCAGTCTTTTTATTGGCTTATATGGATGAGGATTTTTTGGGATATGCCTGGAAACCTTAGTGTGGAATTACAGGAAATTTTATGGGTGTTAGAAATCTTGGAACCTCGCACCCCTGCGTTTACTTTTCTTTTTTTGGGTTTTTTTTTTTTTTTTGGGTTTGGGGGGGTGGGGGTTGGGGGGGGGGGGGGGGAGTAATGCTATGTCAATACATAATCTATACTTGTATTGGTCAATACATTTTCAATTGTAAATGTTAGAATCCTGTAAAAAGAAGAAAATGTTTTCTCGGTGTATGATGAAAGAACATTCTATTTAAAAAATTGAGAGAACATTGTATTTTTTATCTCATACATTTATGTGTCGTAGTTTATTTTCTAAACTCATTATAAACATTTCCTCTGATCTTCTTTTGAACGACTGGTACTGGGTACATTTCCAAAAATTATCATGCAGGGCAGAACATGTTGGTTGGTTTAATTAATGATTTACCAAATTTGAAGAGCAGTTGGTTTAGTCATTTTTTATGGATTGATTTCCTCTTGGATCAGGAGTGTTCTGTATGTCTATAAATTTATATTGTATGAGATTGCAGTTTATATGCTCATTTCCATTAAATCAGATACTCTATATGGTTCATTTCGATGATATTGCAGAATATGAGCTCATTATTATTATTATTTTTTATCATCACAGCAGTGTAGCAAAGCATCTGGAATCTGCAAATACAATGTTTTCATTTATCTGGTGGATCATTGGATTCTACTGGATATCTGCCGACGGTCAAGATTTAGCACGTGACTCTCCTCAGCTGTATTGGTACGTGTTGGTTCTCTCTCTCTCTCTCTCTCTCTCTCTCTCACAATTTGAACCATTGGTTGTAACTGAATCTTACGTTTGATATTATGATGTGTTATGCAGGCTATGCATAATTTTCTTGGGTTTTGACGTGTTCTTTGTCGTTTTCTGTGTTGCACTGGCATGTGTTATTGGTATTGCTGTCTGCTGCTGTCTTCCATGTATCATAGCACTTTTATATGCTGTGGCAGACCAGGTACTTCTCAAATATTGCTTTCCTTGCCATATGTACCTTATTTTACTACCATGTGTGCTGTTTTTTTATTCATTGTCATATGTGCCTTGGGAAGGTATCCAATTGAATCGAAGGGTCCAATGGAAACAAATAGTCAGCCCTGAAAAGATTTTGGTGGCAATTTTGATTTGACCCTTTAATTTTGTTCTTCCCCTTGACTGACCAAAACAAAAGTTATGTTCTTTAACATGTAGTTTTTCTTTCTATAAAATTGTTAATTTATTTTTGAGTGATTTGTTTGGGGTATTTGATATTTAATTAGGTTTATAAGGGGAATGCATAGAAATCTAGTGGGACCGTGGGATATGATATGGCACAAAGATGGTAAAATATGGCTGTATATTTAATTTTTGTGGCTAATGAGGGAGTATTAGCCTGGAAAAGCCGTTCTTTCTGCCCAGGTTTCTGGTTGTATTTGCATTAGAGCCCCCTTTACTGCATTGCGTGGATTTTAAGGACAGAAAAGACACAGTTAGGTTTTTTTTTCCCACATGGAATTGGGTTAAAATGAGCTTACAGTAGGACTGCTTAGTTTCAAGAACCATACACAACCCCTAAGATTTTTCAGCTGTTCAAAAATGAAGTTTGTATCCCATTTTGCGTGTGATTTTAATGGACAGTAAAGATAATTGGGCTTTTTTTGCCATGTGTCATCCTAGTCAAGTTCATATCTTAAACTAATATTGGGGTAAAAGGAGCGTCTAGTAGGTTTTTAATTTTCAAGAATCGTAATCCAGAAATACTTATATAAAAAAAGAATTGCTCTCCAGAAATTTTCAGTTGTTTAAACCCTAAAACCCTAAATCACTTATAAAAAAAAAAAAAATTCAGTTTCCGCAATAAAATTTATGTTTGTATTGATTTATGCATCTTGATTGGGGAGCTTTTTCTATCAAATTTTAGAACTAAAGACCCCAAATTCCTGAAGGTTTTTGAAATCCTATTTTAAGGGTTGGAGATCCCAAATTTGTGGAGCTTTTGCCATCCAATTTATGTATCTTGGTTTGTGGAGCTTTTGCTAGGCAATTTCAAGAACTGGAGATCCCAAATTCAACAATTTAATTCTATAGTTCCTAGTTATCCAATAAAGAAGCAACATTTGACGAAAAGCTTAGAAAAAATATGATTAAGAGGTAAGAAGAAAGAAGTAAATGGACAGAACGAAATGAAGTTTGGCGTATTGGAGAGCAACTTTGTAACTGGGCTATTGCTGTGGATTTTAATTGCATGGCCATGCATGATTTTCTTATCTCTAATGTGCCTACCTAGTTAGGTCGTTAGAGTTGTAATACTGGCTTTGTTATTGATCAATACAATTTGTTTATTTATCAAAAAAAAAAAATTATATAAAGTTCTGTGGAATAAAACACTTCAAGGAGCAAAATGTACCCTATATGGTGTTCAAGTCCATTAGTGATCTAATCCCTCTTTTTCATAAAAGCTTTTCTACACTTTTACCATGTAGGAAAATGTACCATGGTGTAACACCCAGTCCAGTAGGTCAGTAGAGTTACGTACATTCATAGCTTAATGCCCTGTAAAGAGATTCAAAGTTATGAAAATACCTCATTTATTGAATCATCAACTAACTTGACATAACAGGCTTTCATAACATAAAGCTGAAACATAATGAAAAGGCATAACTTTATTACTTATAAAAAAAAAAACATAATGAAAAGGCATAACTAGTTCTATGTAGTGATCACTTATTCAAATTTTTTAATCAGAAACTAAATCTTTGTGGAAATAACACTTATTCCAGTCTTAAGTCTCTGAAACTAATCGACTCCTGGCCTTCCTACTCTGTGTCCTCTCAATCAACATCTGAGACATTAAAACATAAAAAAGAACAAATGAGTAGAAGACTCAATAATAGCATATCATGATGTAACTTAATTTGGCTTTAGCAAAACTTCAATATTTCGTAACATATGCGGGTATTAACAAAATCATGGAATTTCATGTAGCATGATGCATGAGTGACTGACCCTATGCATTTCCTATTAATCATGCATGATTTGTTCATCTTGTCTTTCACTTATTTAGTGATCATTATTACTTGTGAGCATCGGTCCAATTGTCGTTGACCATACATACATACCGTAACATTAGGTAAACCTCGCTTGGGTCCATGGCACCGTGCAATGTGTCATATCATGTAGTGATACTCGCTTGGGTCTGTAATATCACTTAAAATAGAGTGAACCACACTTGAGTCCGTGGCATCGTGTAACGTGTCATATCATGTAGTGATACACACTTGGGTCTTGTGATATCACTAAAAATAGGGTGAACCACACCTAAGTCCATGGCACCGCACATTATAACCCATAACATGAGGCCCATTTAACGTTTATCTATTATTCATGTGCTTCCTTACTTGCTTCCACAATGCATGTGAACATATTTGTCTTCATGAATTTACATGACATGACATACTCTTGTGCATGGTATAACATATCACATGGCATATTATTGTTTATCTTACGTGATATAGCATAACATGATCTAAACTTTATATGAACATTACTTGGCATACATGTGATTCTTTATTCATCCATTCTAACAACAATCCCTATCAGCATGGCAAACAGAGTTTCATTCATTCATCATGTATCATCGAAATTCATAAAGGTTCATGAAAATAAACTAACCTTGAACTGGCTCGTAGCGTAGCATAGGTTACGGTAAACCTCACATTTTCATAAAAGAAGACAAAATAATTTACCACACATGAAATTATGATCATGCTACTTACCTCTTAGCACTGCTTCCTGGTTCCCATTTCGTAGCGCGTTACCTATACGAGGTACTAGATGTTACTAATTTTTCTAGAAAATGTGTCATAGCGTTCTTCCCAATCGAATACATATCATGAACTTTAATCTAATAAAACATTCAGCTACATACTGAATTCAATAAATACTAATATTATATATAGCTATTAAAACAAGAATATCATGTCTAGTCCTTTAAATATAATTTAGTAAGAAAGATATATTATATCTATTATGTAAAATAACAGTGTAAATAATGATTTCATAAAATAGGTTTACAAATACTATAGACTAACCATATTTAATACCCAGCGATATAAGTTTCAATTCCTTAAACATTTTCTGTAAAATAAATAAGTTAGTGGGCTTGTATTTATTCAAATGAAAACTAGGCCCAATTTAACACATTAAGCCGAAAATAATTGAAATTAAGAAAAAGGCATTTTAGGTATTGTCTGTACACTGAACTGAATGGCTAAAAGCCTAAAGGTCCATTTTTTGATTTGTAAGGGCTAAAGCCCTTTTTGTTGAAATACAGAGAAACTTGGATGAGGGGGCCTTAAGCCCAAGGGCACATTTTAATTTAGAAGGAGTAAGTCATCCTTGGAGAAGCCGAAGGCTGAGAAACGGAGAAGAGGAAATATAGTTATGTGATGGGGCTCAAGACTCACCAAGTGGAGACTGTGGGTGGAGGTGGATCTTGGTGCTAGTCACGGCGGGGCGGCTAGAGGCTCCCTTTGAATATGGTGGTGAGACATAGGGAGACTTACTGGAATTGTGGGGGCCTGACGGAACTTGGCTGGCTGGCAATTTCTGGGTTACCCAGTGGTGGCCCGATGTCCTCTATGGTTGATGGTGGGCTGAGCAACAACGCGGTTGTTTTTATTATTCACGGTGGAGAGAGAAAACGATAGGGGGTTTATGGGTCAACGCATGCAGTGGAGGAAGGAGGGCTTACCGTCGGCGTGCTCTGTGGTGGTTTCCGGCAAGGTGGTTGCTGTGAGGGCTGGTTTGCTGTATAGCAAACTTTGACTTCACTGGGTTCTAGCTGTGGTTGTTCTTGGCGTGAGGGAGGAATAATGTGAACAAAAAGAGAAGATTTAGGTTAGGGTTTTGAGGCTTGAACTTGGCTACAAATTAGGAAACTACTCCAACTAGGAAATTAACACCGAGAAGCATATGGGTGTGAAGGTTGGAAGAATCCCACTCAAATACAATCACTATCTCAAAACAGATCTTGAAAAAAAATAACATCACCACTAATAATAACAATAACAATAATAATAACCCTAATTCTAAATCCTAACTTAGGATCCGTATGTTACATATGGTCTGGGTAACTCTGCTATGGACCCACAGAACTAATGGGACGGAAATCTCAGGTGATGAGGTGGAAAGAATGCATCAGAACATTAGAAGAGATTAGATGGTAGTTGATTAGTATGGCATCATGGAGGCTAGTTCTTTGATGTTATTCCTTATGGTAGAAGAGATTGGGTTGACCTTTTGAAAAAGGAGATTTCTCATGAAGAGTGGCGTATCTACTTGAAAAGAATTTGCTGTGCCTGAAACCTGTAAGTATGTGTTATGGTAGCATGAGAATGGGTAGATTATTGGCCATGAACGAGACACACAACATTTATTTGTAGATGACAAAATGCCCGGAACCTATTTTTTATAATTGAGAGGTGCAGAGTGCACGGAGACTTTTCAATGTGTGGGCTTGCATCTAGAGTTTGGAAAGTTATACTGATTTTAGACTTAGAGGCTAGTGCTGGTGATTGACTTAAGCAGATGTGAATGACGTGTGTTTAAATAGGCAGATCTCAAAGGGTATGTTGACTTCTGATAAATATTTTTGTACATTGCAATACTTGAACTAAACATGCCTCCCTCGTGATTGGGTTATCTGCATGGCCATGGCCTTTTGTCCCTAATTAAATTTTTGTTCATTGTTACCTCCCTTGCAATCTCGGGATTGAAAATGACTTGATCAATATTATTAAATTTTAGAATATTTTTTTGGTTGCATGGCATCTGGGTTCCTCATCAGATTTTATTTTTTATACTTTTGTTGGGGGTTTTTTTTTTGGGTTGGGGGGGGGGGGGGGGGGATAAGTTACACGGCACACATTTTTACAGTGCGTCATCGAGCTACTGTTCATTGGCAATATATTACTTTCCGAAAGTGAGGCAGAAAAGGTTACAGAAAATTGTTTCTGACCACTTTCAAATCTTTTGGGATTGTGGGGGCATCGTAAGTGGGAGGAGATATTTGAAATTCGAAAATATGTGGTTGAAGGAGGGCTTTGTTGAAAGGTTTAGGAGGTGGTGGGCCTCTTATAATTTTTCTGGCACTCCTAGCTTTGTTCTGGCAGGCAAACTTAAAGTGCTTAAACAAGACTTGAAGAGTTGGAATGCGGAGACTTTTGGTAATGTAGTAAATAAAAGAAAATAGCTTATGGAACAATTGCAAATTCTTGAAGATAAGGAGATTGTGGGAAGTATTTCCCATGAGGAGAAGGAGAAGAAAAAAAAGGTGAATGCAGAAATTGAAAAGCTTTTTCTTATGGAGGAAATTTCGTGGAGGCAAAAATCCCAGATTCTTTGGCTGAAGGAAGGCGATAACTGTACGAAATTCTTTCATAAAATGGCAAACTCTCATGGTAGATTCAATACTATTGAAGTTCTTCATGATGGTGAGAATGTTCTTTCCAATATTGGGGAGATTGAAGATCACATTGTGAGTTATTATGATAAGCTTTTTATGGAAGAACATTCATGGAGACCAAAGTTAGATGGGCTAGTGTTTAAGTCCATTGATCAAATGAATGCAGATTGGTTGGAGCAAACTTTTGAGGAAGAAGAAGCTCTTGATGTGGTTAGAGGTATGACTAAGGACAAGGCTCTAGGCCCGGATGGTTTTTCTATGGCGTTTTTCCAAGCATGTTGGGACATCGTGAAGGATGACATTATGGAAGTTTTTGGTGAATTCCACTCGTTCCTGAAATTTGAGAAGAGTATTAATACTACATTCATTTCTCTCATTCCTAAAAAGGCGTTTGCAGTGGAGATGAGGGATTTTCGCCCTATTAGCTTGGTAAATGGGGTGTACAAAATCATTGCCAAGGTGTTAGCCAATCGTATTTAGTGTGGTTATGGACAAGATTATATCAAAGTCTATAAGTGCATTTGTGAGGGGTAGACAAATCCTTGACTCGGTTCTAATTGCTAATGAATGCTTGGAAAGTAGAATAAGAATGGGTAAATCTGGAGTTTTAGTTAAATTGCACATGGAAAAGGCTTTTGACCATGTTAATTGAGAATTTCTTCTGTACGTACTTGGGAATTTTGGCTTTGGCGAGAAGTGGTGTTCATGGATTAAACATTGTATTTTGACGGCCAGATTTTCGATATTAGTGAATGGCAATCCGGTTGGCTTTTTTAACAGCTCTCAGGGTTTGAGGCAAGGAGACCCCTTATCTCCTTTTCTATTTGTAGTAGTGATGGATGCATTGAGTTGTATGCTTGAGGCGGCTGTCGAAGGAAGATTTATGTCGGGATTTGTGGTGGATGATGAGACTCGAGATGGTATTCTAGTATCACATTTGCTTTTTGTAGACGACACTTTGATTCTATGTGATAAAAGTCAGGATCACCTTCGTGTTTTGAGAGTCTTACTGTTATGTTTTGAAGCTGTTTCTGGTTTAAGAATTACGGTGGGTTTGGTTAACAAAAACCAAATTATCTAATTTCATCTCATCTCATATAATCATTACAATTTTTTCAAATTTTCACACAAAATATAATAAGCAATTCAACCTTTTCAAATCTCAAAACAAAACTAATATTAAAAATTATATTATAACAATATTTTATTCAACTTTCAACAAAACATCTCATCTCATATCATCTGTACTGCATAACCAAGCGAGGTCTTAATCTTTCCAAGTCTGAAATTTTTCCAGTGGGTACGGTCAGGAATAGTTTGGATCTGGCCAATATTTTGGGATGTTAGGTAGCTTCGTTACCTGTGAGATACCTTGGACTACCTTTGGGTGCTTCTGAAAAATCAGTTTCTATTTGGGATGGGGTGATTGAGAAGATTAGGAGGAGGTTAGCTGGCTGGAAAAAATTATATTTGTCTAAAGGTGGAAGAGTTACCTTGATTAAGAGCACATTGACTAATCTCCCTACTTATTTCCTCTCTCTATTTCCTTTACCAGTTGGGGTTGCTAAAATAATCGAGAGGATTTATAGGAATTTTCTGTGGGATGGTAATGGGGAGAAAAGAAAGTTTCATTTGGTGAGTTGGAAAAAGGTTTGTCTTCCGGTTTTCTGTTGAGGGTTGGGAGTGCAAAATTTAAGACTTTTCAACAAAGCTCTCATTGGGAAATGGCTTTTGAGGTACCATAATGAGATTAATGCATTTTGGAGAAATATTGTGGATGTTAAATATGAGAGGATGTGGGGGAGTTGGTGCACGAATGAAGTTAGGATGTTTGGGGTGGGTTTGTGGAAGTCTATTCGGCTGGGATGGGGGGGACTTGGTCAAGAATTCCAAATTCAAGGTGGGGGATGGGGCAAAGATCTATTTTTGGCATGACACCTGGTGTGGGGATTCACCTCTTAAGGTTGTTTACCCTAACCTTTTCGGGATTGCTAGAGACAAAGGGGCTGTAGTGGCTGATTCCTATCACTTTTCTAACAATTTGATTTGCTGGTCTGTGGAATTTATTAGAGATGTGCAGGATTGGGAAGTATGTGAAGTTTCTGATTTTTTAGGAAGATTATATGAGATGAAGCTTGATCAGAACAGGGAGGACAGTCTGCTGTGGGCGCATACAGTTAATTCCAGATTTTCAGTGAGTTCTTTTTATAAGGTGTTAACTAGTCATAGGGTCAAAGATTATCCCTGGAAATGTATTTGGAGAGCCAAGGTGCCTAGTAAGGTTGCCTTTTTCTGCTGGCTGGTGTCCCTTGGGAAAATATTAACCACAGACAACTTGAGGAAGAGAGGTTTTCAGGTGGCTGAATGGTGTTTTATGTGTTAGAAGGAATGTGAATCTATTGATCATCTTTTTCTTCATTGTGAGGTAGCGACATCCTTGTGGAATGAGATTTTAGCAAGGGTTGGCATTTTATGGGTGATGCCTATACATGTGGGGGATTTCTTTGCATGCTGGCAAGGTATGGAGGGGAGAAGTAACAGCACTGCAGTGTTGAAGATGATCCCCCTGTTTACTTTGGTGTTTATGGTTAGAGAGGAATGGGAGGTGCTTTGACAATTGTGAACGTTCTATAGGGGAACTTTGGGAGTATCTCCTTAGTACTTTAAGCTTTTGGGTGAAGAATCTTGTAAGGAATGGGAATGATTGTAATGTTTTGCTTTAGTTATATTCTGTTTTAGCTTGTAAGTTGGTGTTCTCATTTGTATACATCCTGTATACTTGGGCTATGCCAATTTAATTGGAAGAAAATTTCTCTATTAATTATAAAAAAAAAATATTTTACTTTCTTCTGGGACTGTTTCTCGGGGTGAAAATTGAAAAATGCATTACCTATTTGATTTTAATGTAAATGTAATGCTTGTAATATTAATTTTCTGTTGTCATGCGGCTCATAAGTAATTTTTAAGTTGCTATTGAATGCTGCCTGGTTGGTTGGTTCTTTTTTTTTTTTTTTTCCAAAGGTACTAGAGGTACCCTAGTTCCATTATGCCCTCTATCTCTGCAAATCCCACACATACAGGCACAATGACTAGTCAAAGAGAAGTACTACTAGAGGTAGATGGTTTAGCTTGTGCCCTTCTTCATTTAGGCCTTTATCACCTTTTACCAAAACAGGAAGGTGCAACAAAAGAAGATATTGAGCAACTCTCAAAATACAAATTCCGAAAGATTGGAGATAATGATAAACTTGCTGGTGATGTACAAGGACCTCATGGAGGAATAATGACAGAATGTAGCACCGATTCTCCCACTGAACATGTTCTTTCCCAGGAGGATGCGGTATGTAGTTAAATAGTTTGTTTTTGGAGGGTTAGCTGTCTTTCTTTTCTTCTTTGAATCATCGTCTCATCATTATTTTTTTTCAAAATGAAATATAAGATATTCTTTTTAACGTGAAAAAAGCAGATTGTTTTTCCTGAGACATGCTACATTTTTACAACTAGTTATATATCATATATATATGTGTGTGTGTGTATATATATATGGATTTACAACTAATTGTTAACCTGCATTCTGTATGTGTTATTAAGTGAATTTCTATGTAATGTTTTGGTGGTCTTAAAAAAAGGTTGTACCCTCTCTCAATGGGGCTAGTTTTCATGATTGTCTTGTATCCCCTTCTAGTCCATAACTTGTAACTAGGTTTTCTTTTTGTATAACTCCTGTAGAATTGGGCAATTCCTGTTTTTACTTCTATCAGTAAAATCTTTATTTTACCTATCAAAAAGAAAAGCTTGTACCCTCACTAAGACTGGTTGCATATTTGACAACTGACATTTTATACTTGTGGCAATTTTTAGGAGTGCTGCATCTGCCTTTCTACATACGATGATGGGGTTGAACTTAGAGAACTTCCTTGTGGTCATCATTTCCACTGTGCCTGCGTAGATAAGTGGCTATACATCAATGCGACCTGTCCTCTCTGCAAGTACAATATTTTGAAGAGTAGCAGCCATGCTCAAGAGGAAGTGTAATGATATTGTGCATGGCATGCCAGCCGGCCTTGCCAAACACTAGCTCGGGCGTATCTTGATGTGCAGTGTCAATATAGACTAAATACAAGCATTTTACTGCCGTTGCGGTTATTATTATCGTCTTCTTGTCCGTATTAGCTGTAGCTGTAGTTTTTACTTTGTTGATGTCGTTGCGGTGGTGGCCACAGCGCAGCTCTCTTTGTCCCTTGTTTTGTCTACAAGGTTGTTGCCCGGTGGGGATCGCGGCTTTAGTTTTGTCTCAAAAGCTGTTTTGTGCCTTTTTATTTATTTTTTTAAATTTTTATAAAAAAATCATTCCACGCTTATTGTTCTCTGTGGGGGCCGGGGGTATATACTATAAACTTAATGATTACTATTGTTAATGGCTTTTCTTTGCCCCTATTTACTCAACTGTTGAGGCTAACAGTAACTGCCTTAAACTACATTTGTAAGAGTTTGCCAGTGTTGATCCATATGAAATAAAGCAAAATTAGTCTTCCTCTGAGATGTTATTTGAAAACCCATAATTTGTATTGTAAGAGTTGAATAGCCTGGAAAGAGGATAATAGTTCAAACCAGCAATGGTCGATGCTTCAAAAGCCGGGAGTTTGGTGGGGCGAAATTATAATTTAAGCAATGTAGCTAGGGTCTTTTGAGATTTCCGAGTTAAATCGGACCCAAGAAAGAAAAAGCGATAAAGATTAAAGAACCATCAATTGTCCTGTTTACCCTCTGCTGGTCCTTTTCGCGCTCCTCCAAATGTAGGGACTTTCGAGTTATATGCTTTTCTTCTCCGTGTCGCACTTTTTCAGTCGAAGAAACCAGCGGGCAGCTTGCAGCTTGCAGCGTGCTCCGTGCTCTTTCCTTTCTCTCTGGTTCGTTCCGTCGCGGCTTTGATCCGATGGAGCAGCCACCTTCGCTCCTTTTACAGCGGTACCGTGGAGAGCGTCGCAAGCTTTTGGAGTTCCTCCTGTCCTCGGGTTTGATTAAAGAGCTCCGAACCTCTGCGGGCCCCATCGCCGCTCTTTCCGACGTCGACTTGGATAACATCAGCGTCGATTATGTCCTCCACTGCATAAAATCCGGTCAGTTTTTGAATTCAACTTCCGCTCCGTTTGGTTCCCGAGGAAGGAAAAGTAAAGAAAGAAAGCTATGGGAAACAATGAATTCCATTCGTCTGAGCTTAGTTCAATTGTCTTCTTTAGTTTTTTTTACTCTTTTTTGTTAAAAAGAAGTTGCTGAATTAGGAAATAAAAAACCGCGACCTCTGGTCAACCTTGCCTAGTAGAACTGTTTGGTTCAGCTCAGTTGAGCGCCGGAATTACATTCTGCGGTGTACGTTGAATTTTTTCGGTGATCAAACGGAGTCGGGTGCGTACGTTAGTATTTTACTGCTAGCTTTGCTTCTTACTGGGAAGTTGCCATTATTTGTTGTTTTTAGTAGGTGGAGTGGTTGACGTTTCTGAAGCAACTGAGAAATTCTTTGATGAATCTTCTAACCCAGTTATGGTAAGGAAAGACTCTGTATCTTGGATTGCGTTGTTTCAGCCTTTTATTTCGCTTCAGGTGGCGTGATAAGAACTTGATGAATTTTAGTAGGCGACAGATACACTCATGAAGTGAGCCTTACAACACCCATTCCATAGCAAAGTTACATATTTGACATATTTTTAGAATCCTCACTTAGTGCCATAATATCTAGAAACACCAATTTCATAGGTTTTACCTGCATAAAAAAAGAACTAAAAGTATCCATTCCTTTACGCGTCTGATATGTGGGAAAGGCAAAATATGAACCGCACTCGAAACCTTATATCTTTTTAAGATACTCTATTGTCCAGTTCCTGTTAATTATTTCTAGAAAAGAAGCGCGGTTTTGAAGCAGCGGTAAATCTTGGAATTTGTTGGAAATTTAGTGTTTTCATCCAAGTCAATATATTTACCAAGTGGTTAAAATTAAAATTAAAAAGAATTGGCAGGTTTTGATATTGCGAAAGCTTTATGAACTTCCATAAACCTTTGCTGCTGGAATTTCATTTCAAAGTATGATTTTGTAAATGTTTATCCCTCTGTCAATGTCACCTAAATGTATTCTGCTTCTTGTTTTTTTTTGCTAGATTCATTCTCAGTTTGGGAATTCCTATTTTCTACTTTCTGATCCAGACTTGTCTGGATCACCCCCCAGGCGAGTACCACCTCCAACTGATGTGACTCGAACTGCTAATCATGTGACATTTTCATCTAGACTAGATCCTGTGATTGTCGAGGACATTGCAGCCTCTGGGGAAGAGTTCAGTCCTAAACATGGAGAGGCAACGTGCAAAAATGAGAAATTTCCTCCATTAGGATTACCTTGCCTGAATGCAGGTATTACTTACATATATATATATCTATATATATATATATGTAATCTTGCCTGAATGCAGGTGTTTGATGGTCTACTTTAATTTGTTCACAACTTGGAAAATTGTGATGGAATAAATGGTTCCACAATTTGTATATTCATCCTGTGAAAGTTTATTTGTTTTAATTGTGATTCTTTGGTGTTCTCCGAACATTTGTATTTATATCCTGAAGCCTTTCATCTTTTGAGTACACTGATACATAGCTTCAGGATTCTTGAAGGATTGTCGGATGATGACTTGTGTGCATCAGCCTATGAAATATTGCTTGCATCTTTGGTCTTTTCTGGGTAATTTCTTTCTCTTGCTCTCTCTCAATTTTATGTGGGTTTATTTGTATCCATGATTGATGCACACTTAGTGATTTTTTCTCTCTTTCGCTTTATCCATCTCTTACTCTTTCCCTACACATAATTAGGGTTGAAATACATACAGTTGAGGATAGAAGGAAAGAAAGGAATTCTAAACTTCTGTCAGGGTTGAAGAATAGAAGGGGTAAAAGCCATCAACAGTTTCAGTCTCAAGGAAGACATTCAGAGATTATTGATATTATCCGCATTCAGATGCAGGCAAGCTATAATTTCATTTCCTTTCCTTTATAAATACTGTCTGTAATTCTTATTTGCTTGTGATTTTGGAAAACGCATATCTTTCCAAGTGGATGTTTCGGTGTAAGGATCAACTCGTTTTAAGTCGAATATTGGATACTTAACTGGATGATGAATGCTTTAGTTTTTTATATACTTCTTGTGTATGAGGGTTGTGTGCCTCTGTGCACAATAAAATTGCACTACTTATTAAAGAAAAACCAGGTTATGGATCTTGAAAATACTCACCTAACTAGTTGTTTTTTTTTTATAAGTAAAATTTTATTGATATAAAATGCATTGCCTAAGCACACCGGTAGTATACAACAAATGTGCCTAATTACACCTAAGTACTAGTGAAAGATACAAGCAAGTCATGAAGATTGTCTGTGTTACAAATAATGGCTGAAGCCCAAGAAAGTAAAAAAGTATTGTAAAAAAATCGCTTCAGCTCATCCAAAGAACGCTCCATGTCCTCAAAGCATCTTTTGTTTCTCTCTAGCCACAAGCACCACATAATGCAATGAGGGATCATTCTCTACACAGCAGCGATGTGGGTGTTTCCCTTAATTCCTGTCCAGCACCTCAGAATATCCCTAATTCTTCTAGGCATAACCCATGCCACCCCGGTCTGATTAAAGATCTCATTCCATTAACACAGGCCACCTCTCAATGTAACAAAAGATGATCCACTGATTCCCCATCTCTCTTGCACATAAAGCACCAATCTAAGATGATGAGAACACATTGTCTCAGATTATCTGAAGTGAGAATCTGCACAACAGATGCAGTCCACACAAAGAAAGCAATCCTAGAAGGTACCTTGCACTTTCAAATAGCCTTCCAAGGAAAACTATAATCATTAGAAAAACCTAAAAGAACCGTATAGAAAGGAGCGCACTGAGAATTTTTTGTTTCATGAGTCAAAGAAATAAGCAAACATATCCAACTCCCAATCTTGAGCCGCTCTCGAGAAACTTACATTCCAATGGACAACACCATTAGATAATACCACTAAATCAGCGCGGGCAGCCTCTTTTTCACAAGAAATTTGGTAGAGCATGGGAAACACCTGCTTTGGAGCCCTTTCATTGCACTGTACATCATGCCAAAAATAAACCCTATTACCTCTTTCAATTGTGAATCTGAAAAACTTGGATAATCTTCCCCATCCAGCTCTAATGTTTTTCCACATTTCCATGCGATGTGTCCCCCTAATCAGAACACCAACACCCCCCCACCCACAGCGGATACTCCCGTACTTAGAATCTATGACTTCTCTCCATTAGCCCTCTCCTTCCCTATGATATCTCCACAACCATTTCCCCAAAAGTGCTTTATTGAAAACCCTCACATTACGCACTCCCAACCCACCGCATGGAATCGGTGAGCAAACTTTATCCCGACCAGCAAGATGGACCTTAGTTTCCTCCCCAATGCCTCTCCAAAGAAAGTTGCGAAAATTTTTCTCAATACAAGAGGCCACACTTGCAGGTAGCAGAAATAGGGATAGAAAATAGGTAAAGAGGTTAGATAAAGTGCTCTTGATGAGAGTTAATCTACCACCATTGGACAAGTATATCCGTTTACACCCGGCCAATCTTCTTTCAATTTTCTCTAACACACCATCCCAAATAGATTTTGTCTTGAAAGCAGCCCCCAACGGAAGACCGAAGTATTTCAAAGGCAGTGAAGCAACCTTACAGCCCAAGATATTCACCAAGCCTTGAATATTGTTCACACCTCCCACGGGAACCATTTCAGACTTTGAGAGATTTACCTTCAGGCCTGAAACCGCTTCAAAGCAAAGTAATAATGCCCTCAAGTACTGCATTTGATCATTGTCCGGCTCACAAACAGTAGTGTGTCATCAGCAAAGAGAAGGTGAGATATAGTAACACCTCCCACCGAAAATCCAGCAAGGAAGCCTCCATTAACCGCTGATCTCAACATACGACTCAATGCATCCATAACAATGACAAACAACAAAGGGGAGAGGGGATCCCCTCGTCTCAATCCCCTAGAGCTGTTAAAGAATCCTTCCGTTGCTCCATTCACCAAAACCGAATAACGAACTATAGTTATACAATGCCTAATCCAAGAAATCCATCTATCCCCAAAACCACACCTCCCAAGTAAATAACACAGAAAATCCCAATTAACATGGTCATAAGCTTTTTCCATGTCTGGCTTGCACAAGAGCCCGCTCACCTAACTAGTTGTTGATGCATAAAAGGGTGTATTCACTTTATCTGCAGAAAGGATTGCAGCGTCCAATTATACATTTCTTTTTTATTTTGTTATGATATTATCAACTTCCTTATTATTTATGAATGTAGTCTTGGTTTCAAGCTAAATTTTTATTACAGTGAAATATTTATACAGATTCATTGTGTTTGTTAAACATTACCACCACCTGTTTATTTATGATGTTATTTTTTTTTCGGTTTATCCATTTGGACATTTTTATTTTACTTCTTCCCCTGCTTTAAGAATGCGATAAAATAAAAGGGAAAAATTCTTTCAGTTCAACTATTTGCTTTTATAAAAAGCTTCTGATAACTACTGAGTCTCAGTACTGAGTTTTGGTGAAGTGTTGCAATGAATAAATCAACCCAGGTGAAGAGTTATTATATTTCTCAGTTTAATCTGCTGGCTTAGTTGTCTAAACCATTGCTTGAATCAAAGAGGTAAGTTATTATTTCTTTGCTAGATTTCAGAAGCAATGGATGCATGCATAAGGCTAAGGTTGACACAATTCGCTGCTAGGACAATGTGCAGACCAATTGATATTCCTCAAGTTTCGTTGGGACTTTTGAGTGGCATGTTAAAGTCTGATTTTCAAAATGAAAAGTCTTATGTGCAGTGGAAGAGTAGACAGGTAATGTTCAGGTTTGCTTAATTTTTTTTATAATGAACCTACTTATTGAGAATTGTAATGAACTCTTTGATAATAGAACATGTTGAACTCACCATTTCAGCTCTTATCTTTTGACATAAGGAATTCAAGTTTCTATACTTAAGTCCCAGAATTTTTTTTGATGAGTTTCTATATTTAAGCCAAAAGAGCCTGTAAGAAACTCACCTAGGGGAGAATTATCGATATAATGATACACACTGCAGCTGGTGTTGATACGGTTCTCCAGTGTCTTTATATTAGATTATAATAATTGGTTTTGTTATTTAGTCAAAAAGAAAGGGTTTCTAAGCTTTGGCTCATCATTTTGTTTTACATGTCTGAGAAGAGATTCTTTATTTTGTAGGCGAGTGTCTTAGAAGAGATTCTTTGTTTTTCTGCTGATCTTGAAGCATCTGAACGTCTAACCATTAAAAATTCCCTTGAAAATATCAGAAATTCCAAGGTATGTTCATGTTTTGAGTTAAATATTCTTCTCTTTTGAATTGTAGTGATGACTGGTTTTGAATTACTATTTTTTGGATCTCCTCACAAAATGCAATAATGAATCCCTGGTTTGTTGGATATTGTAGGAGTGGGACATTACAATGTCACCTTCTGAACGTACTGAGTTTCTATCTGCTATCACACAAGTGGCTTTAAAGTTGTCTTCTCTGCCTGGAAAATTCAGTATTCAGAGTGAAACCTATTATTGGACTGCTGATTATAAGTTGAACATTAGAATTTATGAGAAATTACTTTTTGGTGTGTTTGATGTCCTTGACGAAGGCCAGCTCATCATGGTATATTTGTTCTTATCTTGAGATTGACTAAGAATATATGACATAGTTTTGCATACAAAATGATGACCATTTTGCTACTCGAGTATAGGAATCCAATGAACTCCTGATGCTTATCAAATTGACCTGGCGTACTTTAGGCATCACACAGAAAATGCATAATGTGATATATGGGTGGGTCCTTTTCCAGCAGGTATAGATTATCTCAACAGCCCTTAATGCTCATGAAGTATATTTTATCAATGTAACCTTTTTTATTCACGATTTTGAGATCTTAATAATAAATTTTTATCGTGTATTGAGACAGTATAAAGTTTATTACTCCTATTTCTTGCGGTTGTAACATATAGTTCAAAAGAATAGTCAAATGTCTGCTTGGCAAAAAGTGTAAATGAAAATTATTTTTTGCTTTCCTGATTACTAATAAAATTTAATTGTATAGTGTTCCTCATTTTCATGTCTATGGAAATTGTTGGGGATTCATGATATGGATTTTGGGGGGGGGGGGGGGGGGGGGGGAGGGATACGATCTCGTACTCTCCTATTTGCTATATAGTCAACTATGTTTAATAAGGGATAAAGGGAAAGGGTACAATCGTCATCTGGTGTTTGACCAAATGTTTGTTTCGATATTTTTTAATTCCACATGTTCGTTGTTTGATGGGACCAAACTATTTCTGAATTTAAGATTATAAAATATTTGCCTCTCACCTCAGCTTGGTCTAATCTACCACCGAACACCATCGTGTTTGTTGGTGACAACCTTGTAAAATCTGTTCAAACAATGTTATATCTCTCTCTCTCTCTCTCTCTCTCTCTCTCTCTCTCTCTCTGCCTTAATTCCTACCTTATTTCCGGCGCTTCTCGCCAGGAATAATTCCTTAACCTCTTACATTTTGTTATTTATTGTTTGGCTTCATTGTCTATTCTTCTTTTTTTCTTTTCCTCTTTTCGGTTTGTTGGGAGTGTTATAGTTATAGTATATTGATGGGTTTATATTGGAAGATGCTCTTTGATAAGAAGATTTTTGAGTTTAATCTTGAGAATGCTTAGTAACCAGTCGAAGGGTCACTAAGTATATCTCCATTGATGTTGTTGCTTTGGAATGGTTGGCTTCTGTGGTGAGAGCTTGTGGAGCGTTTGTTGGCTCCTTTGAGTTTTTTAAAACTTGAAGGAAGGGGAATTAGGTGCTGGTGGCTCAAAGATGCCATATTAGATTTGGAAGATATTTGACTTTGTCGGAGTTTGGACAAGATAAAAGATGTGGATTTATCGGTGGATTTATCACTGTACCAAAAGGATTAAAAGGCTAGGGGTGGAGAAGGTTTGAGGATTCATTGTGAAAGGTGGTTTCTTCATCCTCTGTTTTGGGCTAAATTGCAGAGGATTTGAGAAGTTGTTGTCATCTTCTCATGTTGCTGAGGGAAGGAGGGAGTCCTTTGTGGATGTTCTGAAGAAGACGCTGTCAAGTATGGTGGACAGTGGGGAGGTTTGTCGGGCGGTTGGTGGGAAGATTTCACACTCGGAAGGGCAGTCGTCGAAGAAGGCTGTTCATATTCTCAAGCATGATGGCGTGGGTCCCAACGAAGGCACGACAAGGTCTGGGAATGATTTATCGTTGCAGAACTTGCAGGAGGTTCTATTGGACATAAAACATAACATTGATTTGATGCTGAAATGGATTGAGTCAGGTTTGGGCCATGTGGGCTTTGATGGATTTAATAATGGGTTTGTGGATGCGTAGAAAGGTTTATTGGGTGATGGGCTGTTATTAAGTGTGGGCTGCAAGAAGATTAATGATCAGAAGGGTAAAAGAATAGTGAATGGGCCAGGCCTGGTTAAAAACCCAAAAAGGGCATGGCAGGCTAAACGCAATCTTGGTGTATCGGGTGTTTCGGTTTCGGCTACTCCTTCAAGCTCGCTGGCGCTGTTACCTGCCCCGATGATTTTGGATGTGGCACAGAACTATTCGCTGGTCTTCGGCGACTCTTTTGGTGGTGTGATAGATTTAGTTCTGACGTCGGAAGTAGAAAAGGGCGAAATAGCACTTTGGGATGTCGATAAGGAGGCGCTGAGTGGAGGGGAGATTAACCCACTCGTGTCTCTTGCTCCATTGGATACATGCGTGCATCTCCTGGAGTCAGTTCCTTTGTCTTTAAAGCCTATTTTGCTAGTTCAAAATTTGTTGAATGCTAAGATGGCCGATTGTCTTGTGGTGGCTGATTCTGGGAAACTACATCAGGAGGTTTTAGATGAAGAGGATTTCGTTGAACCCAGATTACAACTGGAGATATATGAGGGGAATGCTTTGATGAGGATGTGGGGAGCCTGACTTCTCTTCGTACACTCCCGCCTCATTCTTTAACCAGTTTAGCCTTGGATTGGGTTTTAAAAAAGGTTGAAGAAGTACAGGCATGTGTGGGGATACCTTGTGTTGGTTTTGAAGAGCAATTTAAGGCCCTTCTTGTGGCTATAAAAGCTGGTCACTCCTCGTTTTTGAAGTAAGCTTCTAAGAAGGAGAGGGAGTTATAAAGATTAGAATGTTCTATCAATTATGCTTCAAAGGTAGGCAGTGTGGGTAGGAATAGATTGAAAGGAGGGCATCTATTGTTTCTCATGAAGCCTAAAGGCGTGTTTGGAAAAAGTTTTCATCCCAAAATTCTCATCTCATCTCACCCTATCTCCTCAAACATCACTCAAACACATAATTTCAAACTAACCATTACAACTTTCTCAAACTTTCAAACAAAAAATAATTCAACCTTTTCAAATCCTGAAACAAAAATAATATTATAAAACTATATTCTAACAATATTTTAACTTTATAATATTTTTTATTCAACTTTTTCTTTCTCCTTTCCCAAAACCCAAAAAATACTCAACTCAAACTATCTCACTATTATTTACAAACCATCTTACTACTATTCATAAAATTCTCATCTCATCTCATTCCCCAAGCATGTCCTAAGATTCTTTCTTGGAATGTGAGGGGGATCAACGATGTTAACGAGCGTCTTCGTATAAGGTCGCTTCTTCGTAGTTGGAAGATTAATATTGTTTGTTTACAGGAAACGAAGCTGGATATTATTGATAGAACTATTATTAGTAGCTTGTGGGGCTGTTCTTTTGTGGGATGGGCTTATTTGGCTTCTTCGGGAGCTTTAGGTGGTGTCCGTTTGATGTGGGATATTAGAGTGGTGGAGTTGATGGAGGAGTGTATGGGGCGTGTTCTTTTACAAATATTGAAGATGGGTGGAAATGGGCTTTTGTAGGAGTATATGGGCCAAATTTGGACATAGATAGATGGTTCTTATGGGAGGAATTGGCGGGTTCGTATTATTTGTGGGAATTGTCTTGGTGCATGTGTGGGGATTTCAACATAACTTGTTTCACTGGTGAGCATTCGGGAGACACTAGTATTTCGTCGGCCATGGAGGAGTTTTTGGAGTTTATCTTTGATTTGGATCTTTTGGATCTTCCCCTTGTTGGGGGAGATTCACTTGGTCCAATAGTAGGAGCTGGTCAAGATTGGATAGTGTCCTCGTTTCTTCATCTTGGGAGATTCATTTCCTTGAGTTATGTCAGAAGAGAATGCCTCGGGTTTGTTCAGATCACTTACCTATTTTGCTAGATTGTGGATGTATACATAGGGGTCAACGGTATTTTATGTTTGAAAATATGTGGCTTAGTGCTGACGGTTTGAGGATTGGGTTAGGAGTTGGTGGACTTCTTATCAGTTTACTGGAACTCCTAGTTTTATCCTTGCAAGTAAACTAAGCCTTGAAGAATGACTTAAAGAAGTGGAATGTTGAAGTTGTTGGGAATGTTGATAATCAGAAAAATTCCGTTTTGGAGGAGTTGCATGCTTTGGAGGATGGGGAGGAGACTGAGGCCATGAATGAGGAGGCAATGTTGAGGAAAACAGAGGTGGTGATCGAGCTTGAAAGAAATTTGTTGAGGGAAGAGATTTCTTGGAGGCAAAAGTTGAGGGCCCTTTGGTTGAAAGAGGGTGACAAATGTACAAATGTTTTTCACAGAATGGCTAATTCACATAGGCGTGGTAATGCTATTGCGATGCTTTATTCTGAAAATAATTTGCTTTCTTTTCCTACCGGGATTCAGGATCATATTGTGCAGTTTTATGTGTTCTACTAATCGAGACGGCTGATTAGAGACTTGCTCTTGATGGTTTGGTTTTTTATTCATTGGATTCTTTATCTGCAAGCTGGTTGGAGAGACCATTTGAGGAGAATGAGGTTTATTAGGTGGTTTGTGGAATGGTCAAAGATAAAGCCCCTGGCCCGGGTGGTTTTTCCATAGTTTCTTTTTTTTTCAAGTTAGTTGGAATGTTGTGAAAGTAGATGCGTTGAGGGTTTTCCAGGAATTTTTCAGCTATCAAAAGCTTGAGAAGTCTCTTAATGCCACCTTTATCTCTCTTATTCCTAAAATAGCTGGGGCCTCTGAGTTGAAGGATTTTCGCCCTATTAGCTTGGTAAGTTGAGTTTGTAAGATAATTTCTAAGGTGCTTGCCAATCGCATGAGTACAGTGATGGAAAAAATTATTTCTAAACCCCAAAATGCTTTTGTTTGGGGTAGGCAAATACTTGATTTTGTTTTAATTGCTAATGAATGTTTAGATAGTCAAATGAGGGAGGGTGCCTTGGGTGTCATTTGTAAGCTGGATATGGAGAAGGTGTATGAGCATGTGAATTGGGATTTCTTTTTTATATGCTTGGGAGATGTGGTTTTGGGGAGAGGTGTTGTGCATGGATTAGACATTGCATCTCTATTACTCGGTTTTCAGTGTTAGTTAATGGAAATCCTTGTGGTTTTTTCCATAGCTCTCAAGGATTGAGATAGCGGGATCTGTTATCCCCTTTCCTTTTTGTCATTATCATGGAAGCTTTGAGTTGAATGGTGGAGGTTGTTGTAAGCGGGGTTTTCTTTCTAGATTTACGGTGGGAAATGTTAACAATAGCTTTATCACACTTTCTTATCTTCTTTTTACAGATGATACTATTATTTTTTGTGATGCTGATCGTGGACAGATTCAAGCCTTAAGGGCTGTTTTACTATGTTTTGAAGTTGTATCAGGCCTTAAGGTAAACTTGGGTACTCTAACTATGAAATATCTTGGTCTTCCACTGGGGCGTCTTTATTCTTTAAGGCTAAGTCTATTTGGGATGGGGTAGTTGATAAGATTGAGAAAAGGCTAGCGGGTTGGAAGAGGTTATATCTATCAAAAGGGGGTAGAATCACTATTATTAAAAGTACTCTTTTGAATCTCCCGACTTATTACCTTCCTTTATTTTCTTTTGCCTGCAGGGGTGGGAAACCGTATTGAAAAATTATTTCGTACATTTTTGTGGGGAGGAATGGGTGAGGAGACAAAGATCCACCTTGTTAGTTGGAATAGAGTTTGTTCTCCTATTTCAAATGGTGGTTTGGGGGTTCGAAATTTGAGTAGTTTTAACAAAGCCTTGTCGGGGAAATGGCTGTGGAGGTATCTATTGGAAGGGGAGTCATTGTGGAGAGAGATTATAGATTGGAAATATGGATGTGATTTTTTTGTTTTGGGGGGGGGGGGGGGGGGGGGTGGTGTTCTAAGGAGGTTAGGGGGACTTACGGTGTAGTCTTTGGAAATTTATTAGAAAGGGACAGGAGAACTTTTTTAAACATACGAACTTTGTTGTGGGTGAGGGTTCAAGGATCCGTTTTTGGTTTGGTACTTGGTGCGGTGATTGGGCTCTTTTTAGTGTGTTTCCGATTATCTTTCATATAGCAGCTCATTGGTATGCTTCTGTTTCTGATGTGTTAGTCCATTCTAATAGAATCTTGCTGTGGGATGTTGGTTTTACTAGAGCTGTACGGTAGTGGGAACTTGATGAGGTGTCTGATTTTTTCAACTTCCTATATTACTTGTGGGTTGGGGGTAGTGAGATGGATAATTTGACATGGAAGCATACTGGTAGTAGAAAGTTCTCGGTACGGTCTTATTACATGGTATTGACTGTTCAGCATTGTTCTCCTTTTCCATGGAAGCGTATTTTGGAGGTCTCATGTGCCTTCCAAAGTAGTGTTTTTCATATGGACAGCATCGCTTGGAAACATTTTGACAATCGATAATTTGAGAAGGCTGGGTTTTGTTATTATGGAGTGGTGCTTCATTTGTAAGAAACATGGGGAATCTGTGGATCATTTACTTTTGCACTGTGAGGTGGCAAAGACATTGTGGGATGGTGTATTCCGTAGAGTTGGGCTGGTTTGGGTGATGCCGATGAAAGTAGTGGATTTGCTTGCATGCTGGATGGGGCTTTGTAGTTCTAAACAAGTGGCTGCAGTGTGTAAGATGGTTCCTTTGTGTCTCATGTGGTGTATTTGGTGGGAAAGGAACGAGCGATGCTTTAATAATAAGGAGCGCACCATGGAGGAAATCTGGAAATTCTTTGTATTTTCTTTATTGCAATGGTTTTCTGCTTTAGGGCTTGATGGAAGCTTCAGCTCATGATTTTCTGTCTTCTTTTTCCCCTTTTAGAATGTAATTAGGTGTTTTCTTTTGTGTGTTTCCTGTGTACAAGGGCTTCATCTATTACATTTGTTGAATAAAATTTCTTTTTACTTACAAAAAATAAAATAAAATATTTGCAGTAGTTATATGTTCATTTGTAAAAACACGTTATTGAACTATGCATCAGTATGATTTTAGTATTTAATTTTTGCAATTCTCCCTATTGAAGTATGTAGGGACAGATGAAGCTGTGCTATTAGATTATGCGCTTCTGGAGTTGCAGAAGGTTATATCTGCCGAAAATAATGATGGGGAGGAGCATTACATGGATAGCCTAACATGTTCAAGGCAATGCAATGGCAGTGAAAGGAAGTTTAGTTTGGTGCAGTCCATTTTCTTCTCAATAAGCAGTTGGTGTGACAGTAAGCTGCAAGACTATCATCTACATTTCAGTCAGGTCAATTTCTATTCTCCAATAGTTTTCCAGACTGTTTTATCCATCGTTCCAATTTAAGTGTATGGACTCCACTTCTCGACTGTTTGCCTAATTTATTTGTTTATTTTTGCTAAACCCTATGTATTTTTGTTCTGACTAATATGAACTTGAATGCTCATGTTTGTCACTTTTGACTTATTTTTGTTGGATCCTTCAAAGTTTATATTCACAGGTGTTCCTTCTACTTATGAGATTCTTGTTTCAGAAACCTGATGACTTTACAAGGATGATCAACTTGGTCTCAGCAGTTGGCGTTCTTACTCCTGGAGATCTTGGCGATATCAAGGTTTGTTTTGCTGCAGTGTGAGTTCGCATTCATTTGTGGTAGTGGAAGGAAATGTATACTGCTTGCAGGATCCACTGATTAAATGAAACATATTTCTTTTTCAGGCAGTTGGTTTTTGATAAATATTTTGTAGTCTATGGCCTGCTACCTTTTAAACCTTAATAATTTCTTCTTTTTCATTCATGGGTGTGTGTATGTTCTCTCCCCATAAACACCCTTTGACCTCTTTTAATATATCTTTGCTACTTGCATTGATAAATTGAAGGGAAAACTTTATGGAGATGAATTCACATACTTGAAACTTCTTAATGTCTTGGATATTGAGGGACAGAAGAAGCTTGTAAAATTCAAATGATTTGGTAAAATGTTGTAGCTTGATTTTCCTGGCCTCCCTCAAAATGTGGGATAGGGATGAAAACATGTTCACTGTAGGCAGTTGGGAGGGAGGGAGGAAAAGAATAAACTAGTAACTTTGATCTTTTTAGTTCCCTGTGTACTTCGGCAACATTCATATGTTTCCATTACTAAAATTATAAGCGTTTTAAAAAAACGACTGTCTTGATAACATATTTTACATTTACTTCACTAGCCTCCCTTGATTCAAAATTAGTGAGAGATCTCATACGCCCATTTTCACAGTAGGAAGGGAGGGAGAAAATAAACTAGTAATTCAATTGATTTTGGTTATTTGAGTGACGGTTGATTACTTGATTTCGTTAGCCTTCCTTGCATCAAAATTGGTTAGAGGCCCAATCTACTGTATGCAGTTGGTAAATATGCTAATCTTCTAGAAGAAATTGATTTTTCTCGATGGGCCACATGTTGGGTATCAACAATGAAGATGATAGATCCTTCATAGGAAGGGTCATCTCTTAGTTACTTTCTTCCTCAAAATTTTGCGTCTTTGGATGGTTATTCTCTTCCAGGAGACTGTTGCAGACTTGCATCTTGTTCTTGAGATTTTTGTATGACTGGATGGATGCTCTAGACGGTTTTCATAGTAAATAATCTTAGAGTCTTGGTTTTGGTCAATTGATCTTCTTTGTCTATATTCTGAGGAGATTGTTGCTCCATCTCCTTGGTATTGTCAGGCAGCTGCTAGATTGTGGGTTGTTTCCTTTGCAATTTAGGAATTTCTCGTTCTCCTCTTATGGGTTAAAGGACCTTGTTGGTTGTTGGTTTTGTGGGTTCCATGTGTTGTTTCCATGCCACCTATCCTTTTTATGATGGCCTTGTTATCAACTGGAAGAATTGAATTTCATGAATTTCGATGCAAAGAGGTTGGGTGCTTTTTTTTTATCGGTAAATATGAATTTTATTAAGGAAAGCTGAAGCCATGTACTCGGGACATATACCAGAGCAACACCTAGGCATGGGTGTCTAAAGATACAAGGAAATCATGTACGTTCATGCCGTTAAAGTCTATTACAATCGACCAATGGAATAAAGTTTGAAGGAAAAAAAGTTCTAAGCTCGACCAAGAGGTTGGGTTCTTATAATTAATAAATAGAAGTATAAGAGTGTGCCCTCTTTAACAATGGCTAACCTCATTCCAAGAAGTTTTTTAGAAGTGATGGATGGTATTATGGATGGGACTGGGTGTTGTTCACCTTTCTTTTCTTCCCTTACTATGTGATGAGGTGCCCCCACTTTTTCCTCGGTTTTGACATGTTCCCTCATGTATGGAAAACAGGGGTTTGAGTTCTGCTGAATCTTGTTCTCCCTGTTGCTGGAAAGTAGTTACTCTCATAACATCCTAATGACAAACCTTCTGAATCTAGTCACATTGACTAAGATAATTGGATCAATCATTTGTATTTTATGCAGTTAATTAACTTGAATGCTATGAATGAGAGTGCAACGAGAAAACTGAAAACATATGTGGAGAGATCAATAAAATCTGCATATAGTCGGGTGAGTCAAATGTTTCATTTCGCCTATAAATTTGTTTATTTATGATTATATATGTTATGCTTGCCCATTACTGTTGGATAAAATGGATATGATTATACTGATAGGTGGCAAGTACCATAGATCTTGAGTCCAAGGTGGTAAGGACACATCCTTTGGCCCTGCTTGCAAATGAGCTAAGATTGATTGCTCGGATAGAATTCAATGTGTTCTTCCCGGCACTACGTCATTGGTGCCCTGAATCTGGAATGATTGCTGCCAAGCTATTGCACCAGTTTTATGGGGAAAAACTGGTCGGTTTCTTTATTTGTTTAACAAAAATGAGTTCTCTCACATTGCTGCTGGTTTATATTTATTAATTTGCTGTATTTTTCTGGATATGGTGTTTCTCACTTTGTAGAAACCATTTCTTGGGGGGGTGTCATCTCTTTCTGAAGAGGTCAGATCAGTGCTTCCAGCTGCTTGTTTGTTGGACCATGACCTGACTCAGCTATATATTTCTGCTTGTCAAGTAAATAGGCGGCATGACCATCTCAACCACGAGCTGGACCACTATCCGGTTTGATATTCTTTTCTCCTCCTTTTTTATTTTTTTTTTGAACGCGAGAAATATCAGTGTCTTGATTCCAATTGCATATATTCATAATTTTTTGTTGCAACTTTACAGTATGGTTTTGTTTGCAACATTTGTTGTTATTTCGCTTGGCTATGAACTGCTATACATTTTTTCATTTACATTTACTACCCAAAGGAATAATGATATAGAAAACTATTTTACAACTCTGAAGATAAATATTTTTTTGATGAGTATTCTAAAATTTTATCGGAACTAGTAAATAGTCATAGTCCAAGTACACAAGAAGTATACAACAACGAACACCTAATTACAAGTTAGGTCGTTCAGGGCCGGCAAATTTTGGATTCAGTTTTGATAGCAAATGAGTGTTTGGACAGCCAGTTAAGAGAAGGCACCCCGGGGGTCCTTTTTGTCAAAAAAGGTCTGAATGCCTTTTCCCTTGGGTTTCTTTCATTATTTATACAGAGTTACAAATCTGCTGCTAAGCATTTCGGCGCCTACTTGCCACCAGATTTTCTGTACACGTGAAGTATTTCTCACGTTATCTACAGCCCATACGTTAAGTATTTCCTACATTATTACAGTCTAATTGTCTGCTATGTACAGTCTAGTAAATATACATTTCTCACGTTATCTACAGCCCATACGTTAAGTATTTCCTACGTTATTACAGTCTAATTGTCTGCTATATACAGTCTAGTAAATATACAATATATGTATATGCCTAAATTATCCTTGTAACATCCCCCCTCAAATTGATGCTGGTAGATCAAGAAGCATCAATTTGTCGACCAAGAACTGATGTCGGTGCCGAGTAAGAGCTTTAGTGAATATGTCTGTAGTTTGATGTTAAGTGGAAATGTGAGGGAGAGTAATCACATGTTTATCAAAGGATTCACGTATGGAATGGCAATCGACTTCGATATGTTTTGTACGCTCATGGTAGACAGGATTAGCGGCAATCTGAATAGCACTGGTATTATCAGCATGAAGAGGAGTGGAATATAGCTGAGAAAAACCAAGTTCACCCAATAACCCACGAAGCCATGTGATCTCAGAGCATGCGGAAGACATAGCACGATACTCAGACTCAGTGGAGGACTTGGAAACTCTATCTTGCTTCTTACTCTTCCAAGAAATAAGTGCATTGCCTAAGAACATGCACCAGCCAGTAACAGAGCGACGAGTATCTGCACATCCGGTCCAATCAGCATCACTATACCCCACCAATTGTAAGGAAGATTCTTTAGGAAAGAACAACCCACGTGTAGAGGTGCCCTTTAGATATCAGATAATGCGGCGAACAGCGGCTAAATGAAGATGTCGGGGAGCCTGCATAAATTGACTGACTTGTTGTACAGCAAAGGAAATGTCAGGACGAGTAATTGTCAAGTAGTTCAAACTCCTGACAAGCTGCCGATACAAGGATGGATCTGATAGAAGCTCGCCTTCCTCCTGGCGAAGCTTAAGATTTACCTCCAAGGGAGTAAGAACAGAGTTACCCGATTGGAGACCAGCCAATGAGATCATTTCCCGCGTGTATTTGTGCTGGTGTAACAATGTACCAGTCGGAGTAAGCTGCACTTCAAGGCCAAGAAAGTACTGTAGGGGACCAAGATCTTTCATGTGAAAAGAGGCCTTGAGATGTTGTCGTAATTGTTTAATTAACTCAATATCGGAGCCAGTAATCACAATGTCATCAACATATACCAAAAGCAATACAATTCCTGCAGAAGTCTTGCGAAGAAAAAGAGAGGAATCAAACTGAATTTGAGTGAAATGAAAAGCAAGCAGTTTAAGGCGAAATTTATCAAACCATGCACGTGGAGCCTGTTTAAGTCCATACAAGGATCGGCGTAGCCGACAAACCTCTGAGGAAGGTGTAGCAAACATGCCGGGAGGTGGAGACATATAGATTTCTTCCTTCAAATCCCCATGTAGAAAAGCATTCTTCATATCCATTTGTTGGAGAGACCACTCTTGCGATGCAGCAAGTGCCAAGATAGTCCGCACAGTAGTCATTTTGGCAACAGGTGCAAATGTCTCTTCATAATTAATACCATACTCCTGTCGGTTCCCAAGAACTACGAGACGGGCCTTATATCTGCTCAGTGAGCCATCAGCTCGAAATTTGATTGAGTACACCCATTTACAACCAATAGGTTTGACACTAGAGGGGCAAATCACAAGATCCCAAGTGTGATTGTCTTGAAGAGCTTGGATTTCTTCTTGCATGGCCTGCTGCCAACACGGTTGGGTAGCTGCCTGGGCATAAGAGTGAGGAACAGAAACAATGTCGAGAGTGGCAGTAAGTGAGATATGAGGAAAACCATACCTATCTGGTGGATGTGTTACCCGGGTGGAGTGCCGAGGTATAGGAACCGTAGAATCAGATGGCGGATCAGTGTCTGGAAGGGGCGTTAAAGAAGGAGGAAGACGTCGATGATACACCATACCTGGTTTAAATCGCTCAATAGAAGAGAGCACATCATCAAAAGCGGGAAGAAGAGTAATAGGAGGATCAGAAATAACCTGAGACTGAAAGAAATATTGATTTTCAAAGAAAATCACATTCCGTGAGATTCGAAATTTGCTTGCATGAGCATCATAACAAACAAATCCTTTTTGAGTAGGACTATATCCCATAAAGGCACACGTAACAGACTGTGCAGCAAGCTTATGACGCTCAACAGGTGGCAAATGAACAAAACAAACATACCCAAAAGTATGAAAGGATTGATACTCAGGGGACATGCCAAATAATCGAAAATAGGGAGAATCATAATCTAGAGTGGCAGTAGGCAAACGATTGATCAAATAGACAGCAGTAGATAAAGCTTCTACCCAAAATTTAGAAGGTACAGATGAATCAATCAACAAAGTACGGACGACATCTAAGAGATGACGATTTTTATGCTCAGCGACTCCATTTTGTTGAGGAGTATAAGGACAAGAACGCTGAGAAATGATCCCCTTTTGCTGAAGAAAATTTTGAAAAGAATGAGACATATACTCCCCCCCTGAGTCAGAGCGTAAAGTTTTGATACAGGTACTGAATTGTGTCTCGACAAGCATAACGAATTTTTGAAAGACAGAAAATACGTCAGCTTTAGAACGGAGAAAATATATCCAGGTGAATCGACTATAATCATCGATAAATGTCACAAAATAACGGTATTGACCATGAGAAATAACAGGACTCACACCCCAAACGTCGGTATGCACAATCTCAAAACAATTAGAAGCACGACTACCATGTGTAGGAAAAGGTAAAGTTTTACTTTTACCAAGACGACAAGTAGCACAATCAAAAGATACATGCGAAGAAGAAAAGGAATCTTTATTGCCCAAAAAGCCATGTTTCATAAGATGAGCCAGGACAACAGAATTAGGATGACCTAATTTGTTATGCCAGACTTCATTAACATTGGCAGTAGTCGTACAAGCAAGAGAAACAACTTTAGGAATAGAAAACTGTAAAGGAAATAAACGTCCCACTTTAGGCCCCTTCGCGATTACCGTCCTCGACACCTGATCCTATGGAGACCCGTTGTATTTCCAGTCATATGATTAGAAGCGCCGAAATCAACAATCCAGGAGGTTGAGTTAGTATCCGTATCTTGCAGGCCTAAGGCTGTAAAAGCAGACACAATCATCTGTTGGACCATTGCTGGTGTGAGAACAGATGAATCGGAGTTTACAGTTGGTGGCGCAGAAGAGGAAGAAGAAGAGGACTGAACAGTAGCCTGAAAAGCTTGGGATTGGCGATTTTGAGGCCGCACTCGGCAGTCTTTGATAATATGACCCTCTTTCTTGCAGTAGTTACAAACTTTCTTAGAGCAATTTCGGGCAATATGACCAAATTCCTTGCAATTGAAACACTGCACTTTATTTCTCCCTCTCCCTTGTGCTGCATAGGCTACATTTACAGCCTCGGAAAAGACTTTCTCAGAAGTCATACCCATTTGAGTGGTTAACCGCTGTTATTCACGTAATAAATCTCCCAAACAAATATCCAAAGAAGGAACTGAACTACGGTTTAATAAACCAGCTCGAACATGCTCAAATTCAGGGCGAAGCTTCATCAAAAACTGATCGCGTTGACTCTCAGTATGAACCTCTTGAAGAGCCGCGAAGGCCGCAGGAGGAACCTTAGCATGAACAATAGCAGAATACTCGCTCCAAAGATTAATAAAACCAGAGTAAAATTGTTCAATGGTCAAATTACCTTGAGTATAATTGCTAATTTCCACCTCCAATTGGAATTTCCGAGCACTGTGATTCTGGTGATAAATGCGATGGAGATAGTCCCACATAGCTTGAGCTGTAGTAAAACAGCGGAGATTGGTTACAAGATGGGGCTCAATCGTCCCCAACAGCCAAGAGATGACTTTAGCATCCTTGACCTCCCATTGTGCAAGTTCTTTTTCATCAGTGGGAACTTGACCCGAACCATCAATATGAGTTGATAATTCTTTCCCTTTCAAAAATATTTTAAATTGAAATTCCCACGTAGGAAAATTCTTTCCAGTAAATCGAATAATAGTATTTTCAATAGACATGATGAAAGTCTACTAAAAAAAATGAACCCAATAAGAGAAGCCCAAATCAAGTTAGTTCCAACTTCAAGTGAAAGAGAGGCCCAAAGACGTAATGCAAATTAAATAATCCTATGGAAATAATTTGCAGCACAATTTATCAGCCCAAATTATCAATATAAAAGGGAGGCCCAAACACATAATGGAGCAGAAATAAGCCTACAGAATTTATCAAAGTAAGTCCAAATAAATAGCAGCCCATGCAAACTAAAGAAAAGCAACCCAGAAATGCTTCTGCCGAGAACCCACAGCCACAAATCAGAAAATGCCGAGAACTTAGAAAAAGCCGAGAACCCACAGCCACAAAAAAATATAAAAAAAACACCTCTCTGAGAAAACAACTCAGAAAGTGCCGAATTCTTTCTGAATAAAAAGGAAGGTGCCGATAAGCACCAAACTCCACTGCCCAGAACAAAATCACGCAAAACAGAGGAGAAAATACCACCAGAAGTGGTCGGCCACCACACAGCTTTACACAGAACCTGTTGATAACCTCAAAGCCACCCACAGACGCCGTCAACCACCACAGAAAGTGCCGACTGGCACAGAAACACCACTTGGAACTGCCGACAGCCACCAAGGTGACAAGCCCACAAGTTGGAAACCCACAGACGTGCAAGAAAAACACTCACCACAAACTCAGAAACTCACCAACGTCGCTACTCAGAAACTCTCAAGGATTAAGACCACATCAGAGTGGAAGCTCTGATACCATGTCAAAAAAGGTCTGAATGCCTTTTCCCTTGGGTTTCTTTCATTATTTATAAAGAGTTACAAATCTGTTGCTAAGCATTTCGGCGCCTACTTGCCACCAGATTTTCTGTACACGTGAAGTATTTCTCATGTTATCTACAGCCCATACGTTAAGTATTTCCTACGTTATTACAGTCTAATTGTCTGCTATGTACAGTCTAGTAAATATACATTTCTCACGTTATCTACAGCCCATACGTTAAGTATTTCCTACGTTATTACAGTCTAATTGTCTGCTATATACAGTCTAGTAAATATACAATATATGTATATGCCTAAATTATCCTTGTAACACTTTTCAAGCTAGACATGGAAAAGGCTTATAATCATGTGTGTTGGGACTTTCTTCTATATATGCTTAGAAGATGTGGTTTTGGGGATATGTGCTATGAATGGATTAAACATTGTGTTTTGACCGCTTGGTTTTCAGTTTTAGTCAATGAAAGATCATGTGGATTTTTTCAGACTTATAGGGGTTTGAGACAAGGAGACCCGCTATCCCCTTTCCTTTTTGGTTTTGTAATGGAGGCATTGAGTTGCATGGTGGAGGCTTCCGAGAGAAAGGGGGGGGGGGTGGAATTCTTGCTGGTTTTGCAGTGGGCAGCAATAGTAATGTTAGTTCCATTTCTCACTTACTTTTTGCGGATGATACTCATTTTTTGTGATACTGTTAGTGGCCAGATTCAAGCTCTAAGGGCAGTTTTGTTGTGTTTTGAAGCTGTTTCAGGACTCAAGGTGAACTTGGGGAAGTTGGAGTTGGGTCTGGTGGGGGATGTGAGTAATATAGCCTGTTTAGTGGAGTTATTGGGTTGTAAAATTGTCTCTCTTCCTATGAAATCTCTTGGACTTCCCTTGGGGGCGTCATTCAAAGCAAAGAGTATTTGGGATGGAGTGGTAGAGAAGATTGAGAAAAGATTATCGGGTTGGAAGCGGTTATACCTTTCAAAAGGGGGGAGATTAACCCTCATCAAAAGCACCCTTTCCAATCTTCCCATTACTGGTGGGTGTGGCAAACTTGATAGAAAAGTTGTTTAGAGCTTTCTTGTGGGGTGGCATGGGGGAGGAATTCAAATTTCACCTTGTGAGTTGGCAAAGGGTGAGCTGTCTGATTACGAATGGGGGGTTAGGGTACGAAATTTGTGTGTTTTTAACAAGGCACTATTAGGGTAGTGGCTGTAGACGTACCAAATGGAAGGGAACTCGTTGTGGAGAGAGGTTATTGATCACATATATGGTTGTGCGTGGGGGGGATGGTGTTCTAAAGAGGGTAGGGGGTCTTATGGAGTAAGCCTATGGAAATTCATAAGAAAGGGGTGGAACACTTTTGAAAAATATCTCAAGTTTGAGGTGGGTGATGAAGCACGAACCCGCTTTTGGTTCAATGTATGGAGTGGGGCGAGCCCTCTTTGCACTGTCTTTCCAGTTGTTTTTAACAAAGCGGGTTTGTGCATGGAGTGGGGCGAGCCCTCTTTGCACTATTTTTCCAGTTGTTTTTAACTTGGCTGGAAATCAGCAGGCCCCAATTTCAGAAGTACTATGTCGTGCCAATGGGACGGTAACTTGGAATGTCACTTTTACAAGAAACACTCAAGACTGGGAACTTGAAGAGCTGGCAGATTTTTACAATTATTTGTATTCAGCAAAGCTAGGAGGTAATGGCGGTGACTGTATGTTGTGGACTCACACGAGGAGAAAAAAGTTTACCATTAAATCTTTTTACATGGTTTTGACAATCCAACAGCCCACTTTCTTTCTGTGGAAGAGTTTATGGAAGGTTTTAGTACCGTGTAAAGTTGCTTTCTTTACCTGTACAGCTGCACATGGGAAGATTATAATTGTTGATAATATAAGAAAGCAAAGTACGATTGTCATGGAGTGGTGCTACATGTGTAAAAGGAGTGGGGAATCGATAGATCATTTGCTTTTACATTGTGAGGTGGCTAGGGAGTTATGGGCTAGCATCCTTAATAGAGCCGGGCTGAGTTGGGTTATGCCTAAGAGTGTGGTGGATCTATTAGCATCCTGGAATAGGCCTCACAATAGTGCTCAACTGGCAGCAATGTGGCGGATGATAACTTTGTGCTTAATGTGGTGTCTATGGTTGGAAAGGAATGATAGGTGCTTTAACAACAAGGAGCGTGTAGTGGTGGAAATCTGGAATTTTTTTGTATTTTCTCTTTTCCAATGGTTTTCTGCTTGTTAGAATATATTGTCTATAATGTGTTTGTATAAGGGTATATGGGTCTCTTGTATTTAGGGTATATATATACACTTGTATGTACACTGTGAATAATAAGAAAACAGAGTATTTTTTCCTCAAATATCGTCTACATGGTATCAGAGCACGATTCTCACGAATCTGAGTTTTGTATGGTTTGAGAGTATTTTTCGGGTGCAGTTTGTGAGCTCACCGTGTTCCCCGGCGTGTTTCCGTGTGGTGGTTTTGAAGCACTTCTGGCCACTTTCCAGCATCATCTCCGGTACTGGACACCAGGGGTGAACTCGCCGGCGATTTCTGTGGGTACCGAGCTTGGTTGCCGTCGTCTTCAGCCGCCGGAAGGGGTCACCGTCGCTAATCCAGTACCGTTTGGTTGCAGGTAAGCTCGTATTCCAGTTCTGGAATAGGCATAACCCTAAACCTGTATAAGGTTTTATTCCAGGTTGGAATAAAACCCGTTTGGTAACACGGATAGCTTAAACCTATCCTGGGCTAGGATAGGCTTATCTGAGACAGATCCAAACGAGCCTGACCCGGACCCGATCCGAGACCGACCCGAACCCGATCCGAGGCAGACCCATATCGGCCATATATCGGCTGAAACAGACCCGATACCGGCCGAAACAGACCCGATTTAGGCCGATACAGTCCGGTTCCGGCCACTTTCAGGCCGATACATACCGGTTCCGAACCGGTATAACACTTTTTTGACCGGTTCAAACGTGTTTCACCCGATACAGGCCCGATATTTGGGTTTTTAATCTGGATTTCTACTTTTCCAGGTTGTATTTTCCAGTTTTTCGTCCATATTTCATGTTTTTTTATGTGAAATCTTTGTTTCTAAGTGGATTGTTGTGATATCTTGGTATCTTTTCCATGACAACTAAATTTGAGTCAATGGCACTTGCACCAAATATTAGTTTGCCTGTGTCTTCGGTGAAATTAAATGGAAAGAATTACATGTTGTGGTCAAGATCCGTTGAAATGTTTTTGAAAGGCAAGGGTCTTCGTCGTACTCATCTGATTGATCCAATTCGTGCTTCGACTAGTTCTACATTTGCTCAATGGGAGTAGGAAGATGCTCAAATATTATTTCTGATGTTGACTAGTATTGAACCTAGTATCTGTTCAAGTTTAATACATTTTGACACTGCTCAAGAGGTGTGGGGGCATCTCAAACAGATGTATTCAGGTGCTTGAAACATAACTCGTATTTATGAGTTGTGTAAACAATTCTTCGTGTTGGAACATAATGCTTTGGGCCTGGAAGAATATTATTCTCAAGTGATGGGCATATGTGAAGAACTCAAAATGTATCAACCCATCACTTCTGATGTTCTAAGTATGCTAAAACAACGAGAAGATTTTAATATTGTTCGTTTTCTTGTTGGCTTAAAACTGGAGTATGAGTCCGTGCGTTCTCAAATTTTGGCAAGTCCACAGCTTCCCTCATTTCCTGATATATTATCCCGACTTCAGCGAGCTACATTGTCTTCTGATCAGAGTAATGAGAGATCTGCTTTAACTGCTTCCTATGTTGCTCTTGCTGGGCGTGGAGGTCGGAGTGGTAGAGGTGCACGTGGGGGACGTGATACCAGAGATAATCGCACTCGAGGTCGTGAATCTCGTAAGTGCACCCATTGTGGTCGCACTAACCACTCAGTGGATTATTGTTGGGATCTACATGGTAGACCATCTGGGTATGCTAATCAAGCCACTTTCCAAGATGATCCACAGTCAATGAGCTCCAACTCATCTTCAGATATGATTAGTATATCAAAGGATGAGTATGAGCGGTTTTTGGGTCACACAGGGGCTTCATCTTCCACAGCTATTCTTACCCACTCAGGTATAGCATCCGCATGTCTTGTCTCATCCACTCAAGGTCCATGGATCATTGATTCAGGAGCTAATGAACATTTGACCGGTTTGTCTTCTGCCCTGTCTAAGTTAAATACTATACTATCTGCAAAAAGTCACTCTTGCTAATGGTTCTCTTGCTAAAGTTACAGGCATTGGATCCACTAAACTCACTGACTCCATATCCTTGTCATCTGTCCTACATGCTCCGAGTTTTCCTTTTAGTTTGTTGTCTATTAGTAAGATTACTCAAAATCTACAATGTTCAGTGACTTTTTATCCCTCTTCATGTGTTTTTCAGGATCTCAAGACGGGGAACAAGATTGGTACGGGGCATGAAGCTGGTGGTCTGTATTACCTTGATGTTCAACAGTCACCCACTCGAGCCCTTACAACCCCCTCATCATCTGCTTTTGAATGGCACTGTCGCCTAGGTCACCCATCACTTTCTCTTTTGAAGTGTCAAATTAGGAACTTGGGAAGTGTCTCCCTTTTCTTGTGAAGCTTGTCAACTTAGTAAACACCATCGTCTGTCTTTTGTTCCTCGTATTGATAAACGAGCGTCGAGTCATTTTGAATTAGTTCACTCTGACATATGGGGACCAATCAACATTGAATCAAACAAGTTTCAATATTTTGTTACATTTGTTGATGACTACTCTCGTGTGACATGGTTGTTTTTTATGAAGGCTAGATCTGAACTTCTTTCCATATTTCAAGTGTTCTGGAAACAAATTAAAACTCAATTTAACAAAAAGGTTCAGATTTTGCGTTCTGATAATGCTAGAGAATATCTATCTAGTGCTTTTGCTGCTTACCTAAGTGACAAAGGAATTGTTCATCAAACATTATGTTCATATACACCCCAACAGAATGGGGTGGCTGAACGCAAAAATCGGCATTTGTTAGATGTAACCCGAGCACTATTGCTACATATGCATGTTCCTAAACAGTTTTGGAGTGATGGTGTTTTTACTGCTTGTCATCTTATTAATCGTATGCCTTCATCAGTTCTTAATGGTTCATCTCCATTCTCAGTCTTGTTTCCATCATCTTCACCTTTTTCTCTTCCGCCAAAAATCTTTGGATGTGTTTGCTTTGTTCATAACCTTGGTCCAGGCTTTGATAAACTTGACCCCGTTCTACCAAGTGTCTCTTTGTTGGTTATTCCCGGACTCAAAAAGGATATCGCTGCTATAGTCCTGCTCTTAGACGCTATTTCACGAGTGCTGATGTTACCTTCTTTGAATCCATACCCTATTTTTCAAATACATCTTCGAGTGTTGAGTGTGATCCTCTACCATTACCTACTCGTACATTATCTCCCTCACACTCACCCAACCTTCCCCAGTTCCTTTACAGGTTTACTCACGTCGCTTGCGGCCGCCGGCTCCCATGCCCCAACCAGTCGTGCCTCCATCTTCAGATCCTGAGTTGCCCAATACTTCGGACTCTCTACCTATTGCTCTTCGCAAGGGTAAACGTTCTTGTGTTACTCAACATCCTATTAGTCAATTTGTTTCATATCATGCCTTATCCCCTTCATTCTCATGTTTTACATCTCAAGTTTCAAAACTCTCTATTCCTAAGACACTTCAGGATGCATTATCTGATCCGGGATTGAGGACAACTATGGAAAATGAAATGGATGCTCTTCATCATAACGGCACATGGGATCTTGTTCCACTACCACCTAGTAAACAATTTGTTGGCTGTAAATGGGTATACACTATCAAACTTCATCCTAATGGTTCTGTAGAACGACTGAAAGCTCGCTTGGTTGCAAAGGGCTACACTCAAATCTATGGCATTGACTACGAAGAGACGTTCTCTCCAGTTGCCAAAATCTCTTCTGTTCGAGTGCTAATCTCTCTTGCTGCTAATTTAGACTGGCCCTTTATTTCAGCTGGATGTAAAAAATGCATTCCTCCATGGCGACTTGCATGAGGAAGTTTATATGGAGCAACTACCTGGGTTTGTTGCTCAGGGGGAGTATCAAGGTACTGTATGCAGGTTGAAAAAGACATCATACGGTTTGAAACAATCTCCTCGAGCATGTTTTGGAAGGTTCTCTGATGTTGTATTGACATTTGGTCTTCACAGATGCCAAACAGATCACTCGGTATTTCACTTGCATAGTGATGCAGGTCACATTTTGTTGGTTGTATACGTGGATGATATTGTAATTACTGGGAGTGACTCTGCTGGAATTATTAGACTAAAACAAGTTTTACATGATCAGTTTCAGGCGAAAGACTTGGGCAAGCTTAGATATTTCCTTGGAATTGAAGTCAGTAGATCTAAAGAGGGCATCAACCTATCTCAGAGGAAATATGTACTTGATCTTTTGGAAGAAACCGGCATGTTGGGTGCACGACCTATTGACACCCCTATGGATCCCAATAGTAAATTCTTGAAAGAAGAAGGGGAGTTGTTTAGAGATCCAGGTATGTATCAAAGACTTGTTGGGAAATTGAACTATCTTACCATCACTAGACCAGACATATCTTATGCAGTGAGTGTACTGAGTCAATTTTTACAAACGCCTAGGATCTCACATTGGGATGCTGTAATTCATATTCTTCGTTATCTCAAGCGAGCACCTGGCCTTGGAATACTATATCGACCAAATGGACATCTTAGAGTTGAAGCATTTTCAGATGCTGATTGGGCATGATCTCCTTCAAATAGAAGATCTACTACGGGATATTGTACTTTTGTAGGAGGTAACTTGGTTACATGGAAGAGTAAGAAACAAACAGTAGTAGCTCGTTCTAGTGCGGAAGCTGAATACAGGGCAATGGCACATACTACTAGTGAGCCGACATGGTTACAACACTTTCTTCAAGAGATTGGGTTTCCAGCTCCTATCCCTCTCCAGCTATTTTGTGATAATCAAGCTGCACTGCATATTGCCTCTAACCCTGTGTTTCATGAGATGACTAAACATATAGAGATTGATTGTCACTTCATTAGAGATAAGATACTAAGTGGTGACATTGCTACACCTTTTGTGAAGTCCGCAGATCAACTCGCAGATGTGTTTACTAAATCCTTGTGTTGGAGTCGATTAAAACCTATTTGTTTCAAGCTAGGTTTATATGATGTATATGCCCCAGCTTGAGGGGGAGTGTTAGAATATATTGTCTATAATGTGTTTGTATAAGGGTATATGGGTCTCTTGTATTTAGGGTATATATATATACACTTGTATGTACACTGTGAATAATAAGAAAACAGAGTATTTTTTCCTCAAATATCGTCTACACTGCTATTGTATTGAAGGGTGGGAATGTTCATGAGTTTTTATCTTCTTTCCAGTTTACTAGAATGTAATTAGGTGTCTCACTTGTATACTTCCTATGTACTTGGGCATTTCCTAGATTCATTCTATTCAATAAAGATTATTACTTATAAAAAAAAAAATTACAAGTTAGGAGCTAGAAAGTGATTCAAGAAAATCATGTAAACTGGCTCCATTAAAAACACTGGCACAAGCCCAAAGAAATAAAGTACGGGAGAAGAAACTTCTAAGCTCATCCAGAAAGCGGTCCCTATCTTCAAAGCTTCGGTCATTCCTTTCAAGCTAGACACCATATGATACATAAGGGAATTATTATCCCTACATCTGCAAGCGAACAAATCTACCACCCTCTTAAGCATCATCCATGCAATTCCAATCTTGTTAAAAATCTCAGCCAATAACATCCTTGCCACCTAACAATGAAGTAAAAGATGATCCACAGACTCATCACTCTTCTTACACATGTAGCACCAATCCATCACGAAAGAGTCCATGCTTTCTCAAATTGTCCATAATCAATATTTTCCCAAGAGATGCAGACCAACTGAAGAAAGCGATTCCAGGTGGCACCTTACTTTTTTCCAAATGTGTTAAAGATAAATATTAAATATAAATGATTAAATCTATCTTTTCACATTAGCTTAAGCTTTTGGGACAAATGGTGATTTTACATAGTATTAGAGCCAGGTTTTGTGTTCAGATCCTGACTCTACACTACTCAATTGAATTAAATATTTCATATGTTGGGCCCACTTGTTACAAGGGAGTATTAAGATGAATATAAATGATTGAATCTATCTGTTCCCATCAACTTAAGCTTTTGGGGCAAGTGGTGATTTCACAACAACCAGCCCATGTGACAATGCCATTTTATTAAAAAAAAAAAAAAATTTGTATTTTTTAATTATAGGTTTTCCATATGATTTGAATTTCAAATTTCACTTAGCCACATTTTAATTTACAAAGAGTTGTGAAGAGAGATGTAAAGAGTTGCATATGTGTCATTACTATTACCCAAATAATTAATTGTATGTGTTTCTCTAATTCAGTTGCTATTAACACCATTTTAAACTCTTTCCTGTTGGGCATATGTTCATGTTTTGTTTCAGTTTGTTGTGCAACGATGATAGTGGTGATTCTGTTCTGGAGGTTAATTCTTTAATTTATAGATAACCTTATTTAAGTCAACAATTTCATTGCCATTTTTTTTCAAGAAAAAGGACGGTTTTATTTAAGACCCTCACTTATTTCGGGTGAATACCTTTTATAGAAAGGAGTTTAGGGGTTACAAAAATTCCCAAAACCATACTCTAAAAAGTATTTCAACAAGCAACTAAAATTCTATACTTTAACCTACTAAAAATTCATTGCCATTTGCACGCTTCAACTCTGCTTTAATTGCATCTAACATGTGTTGAATCTTATACGTTCTCCATGCGAAGTGATGTTCAGATCATCATTCTGTTCGGGGAATAAATACTGCTTATGTTCAGGAATTGATGGCATTACACTATGTTTATTATGCTTTTGTATGCTCCTGGGTTTGATGTTACAAGGAACAGGCTAATGTTGGTGCTCAGATGATTTATTCTGTGCTTGAGCTGATAATTATAATTTGATACTGGTTTTTTGCTACAGAATTTTTATCAAAAAATATGCTTGATCTGCCCCAGCCTAATTTAGATAAAAAGGTGTGAAAATCAGTTGTTTTTTTTTCCTGCATCTGCAGATTGGAGAAGTTGCTAAACCATTAATTCTTGAGTGGGTGATTGCTCAGAACTCACGGCTTCTGGAATGGACTGGACGTGTATTTGATCTTGAGGTCGTTTCCATACTAAGTAATGGTTTCATTTAAAGTTTTGATTATTAATCGGGTGGCCAATTACTTAGAAAAAATATGTAATTAGATGACCCCCTGGTTTAATATTAGTTCAAGGAAGAAAAGATAAGAAAGGAAGATGACAACTGAACAAGAAAAGGCTATGCTTTTAGTTGTGTTAGATATAAGCTTTGGCGGGAGAGTAATGATAGAAGCTTTGAGGATTGCAAGAGGACAATGGATGAGATTAAATTTTCCTTTTATGGGCTGGGGTCATTGATTTTAATGGGCTAAATGTACATGATTTTCTATTTTCGGTTGTAAACTCTAGTTAGGTACTTCTCATGTATGCATCCTGTGTACTTGGGCTATACCTTATTTTGTTATGAATACAACTCCTGATTACCTATTAAAAAAAATGGAGATTTGTGTCTCTTTATGCATGTTTTGCCTGCCATATGTTTTTCGGTTTGTGCAGGGCTGGGAGCCTTTATCATCTCAGCAAAAACTGGCTGCATCAGCAGTTGAAGTTTTTAGGATCATTGAAGAGGTAAATACTTTTTTTTTTTAATAGGTAATCAAGAAATTGAAGGGGTAAATACTATTACTGTAACAATTATTTTGGTGCATCTTGGGAAAAAAGCAAGAAAAAAACCATTGGATTTAAATATTGATTTTTCATTCTTTTAGTTTTATGGAGGTTGCTTAGTTGAGCTTCTTGTAGCCGAGTGTCCTCTTTGACTTTTAAATGTCTATCTTCGTGTTCTAGTGATCATTGTAGGTTGTAATTATTGCTATTGAGTTCCAATTGTGTAGATTCTTTCTATTTAGGTGCTCCTTCTGTATATGTGTTGTGTGCTTGGGTACCTGTTTGGAGACTATAAAATTTTTTTGACAAATGTGCTCTTGATAAAATTGAATCACTTATAAAAAAATTATTGCTATTGAAATCTAAAGAACCTACAAAAGAAGAACAAGATAAAAATGTCAATGGGCTTTCACATGTTAGTACTATATCTCCTTTTGAACTTTTTATGCGGTTTATTTTGACTGACATTCTTGTTTTTATATTTAATTACTTATTGTAGAGCAGCTTGTTGTCTTGTTTCAATTCATGGCTCTTATATCTACCTTAACTTGCAGACCGTGGATCAGTTCTTTGGCTTGAATCTTTTAATGGATGTTACACATTTACAAGCTCTGCTATCTGTTATTTTTCACAGTCTGGATGCCTATTTGCTGAAAATGCTTAACCAGCTAGGTAAAGTACAATTATCTTGGTACATATTTGAGATTGGGCATATTGCCTTTTGTTTTACTTCCTTGACCTTTGCTTAACTTCCTATTGGTAAACTGAAAATTGTGAGCAACTATAAAGATGCATTTTGTGTTTTCCATTTTTAAAAAAATTGTTTGATATGCTTTTTCATTTTTTGGTTAGGCTGTTGGGTGGAGGTCTTGGGTCTCCCTTTTTCTTACATACTTGAAACCCTCAAACCCATAAGTTTTCTATAAGAGTAATGTTAAATACAATCATGGTTATGCAAGCGCTGCATAATCCTTTTGAAAAAGAGTAGGGTCCACTAATAAAAAATTAATTTTTTTCATGTGAGTCCTATATTTACTCACTTTTTTGAAAAGGAGTGTGCATTAATTATGCACTCTAGGACTGCAAATATCATATCTCTTTCTATAATTCTGCAACCTGTTTGCCTCAGGTAACTACCCATATTCTTTTTTTTTTTTTTGTCTTAATTGTTTCTTTTCCTAATTCATTCAACAATCTCTAATTTCTTCTATGGCAATAGGCCCTAAACTGCTCCATCCTAAAGCCCACCACAAGTATGCATAGACAGGTTTCCTAAATCTGTCCTGGATTCAGGACTCGCCAAGATATGTTTACAACTTACCAATTAAAAGATATATCGTATCTTTTTCCATACCAGGACTTTATTTGTCTCTCTCTTTCTTCATCAATTTTGGATTATTTGGTGAGACTGATAAATCTAGAAATGTGAAATATTTTTGACATCTAGTGTGATGCTGAGAATATTTCCAGCACTTGAGATTTAGAAATGTATGTATATAAGCTCCCCCCAAAATAAATTTAGGTGAAGGTTCAGTCAATTGCAATTCAAGGCTCATCTTTGAAGAGTTTGACAGGATTCCCTGCTTGCTTATGTGATAAAATGGAAATCTGGTTTGATATACATGGCCCACTTTTAAATACCACTTCTTGTTAGCAAAACTGCCTCGTCTTTAGCAGACTGGCATTTATGACAGGCGATCCCTTGGAATATTTTGCTGAACTAGAATTTGTGATTATCCAATGTATTATGGGTGGGAAATGAAATTAAGTGGAGTTATATCTTTTAATGTTACCGCATACGCTAGGGATTGCTTATCCTACAGTTTTGGCTTGCACTCTTAAATGCTATCCCTCTGGGAAGATCTTTTTCTTCTATGTGGTATCCTTGATCATTTTGTTTTGAGTTTATTTTATCTACATGAATTCATCAAATAGTGAAGGTTCTGTGCATAGAATCTCATATGTTTTGGAAATTTTACGTCTTATTGTGTGCCCCTTGATAATTGGCAGCTGCACTTTTTCTTTGACCAGCAATTGTTCTAAGCAATTGAAAAGTTTTCAGAGCATGTTCTCGGATGTTATCAAAGTCAAGTTGATTAATGTGAGTTTGTTTAGAAAGATATATTTTAGATTTTGATTTTTATCGTACTGCCTTCAATACTGCAGTTGACAAGAATCACCTCTATCCCTTGGCCCCTCCTTTAACTCGTTATGAGGAGACAGTTATTCCAATAATGAAGAAGAAGGTGCTACAGCATAAACTTTTGGAGGACGACGTGAGCAAAAAGTTGAATGAATTAACAATATCCAAACTCTGTATCAGGTTAAACACTCTTAAAGTAAGTGCAACTCTTATAAATCTTATGTTCCTCATCATACTTGCATGGCATTCCTGCAATACTCGTTCCATAGCCTGCTTATAAGAGGAGGGAATAGCAATAGAAGAAAGTGTAGTAGTCATAGAAGAATGAGAGGAAAAACCATACCGATCCGGGGGTTTGGAGACTCTAGAAGCATGCCGACAAGATGGTGGATCATAAGATGTGTGAAGGGATTGATTGGGAGCCACGGGTAAATGCTCAGAAGGGGCAAAAAGAGTGGTCAGATCTGCTGGATGAGATGATTTACGCCTGGTGTAAACACAACCACGTTGAAATTGAACGGAAGCTGGTGTAGAAGTTGTATCCTCATCTGAAAAATTTGGCAAAACACAAAAACTAGGAGGAATAGGGTCTAGATGAGTACGAAAAAATTGTTGTTTGTCAAAGAACACCACATTGCGAGAAACTCGAGTGCGTTTAGCCTGAAGATCATAACAAACAAAACCCTTCTGAAAAGAATTATACCCTAAGGCCCTTACAGTTATACCGAATGCTCCGTTTCCATGGAGAAGATTGTGGAGGAATAGAGCACTGCCCAAAACACTTTTCTTCATTTGGACAGCAGCCCTGGGTAAGATTTTGACTATCGATAATCTGCGGAAGCAGTGGGTAATCATTACTGATTGGTGTTGTATGTGTAAGAGAGCTGGTGAGTTAGTGAATCATCTCCTGCTACATTGTGAGACAGCTAGAGCCTTGTGGTGTGAAGTATTCCGTCGAGTAGGTTTAAACTGGGTGATGCCAAAGTCAGTAGTTGAATTATTAACCAGTTGGGAGATGCCGGGGGGTGATCTACATATCAAAGTTGTGTGGAAGATGGTACCTATCTGGATTATGTGGTGCATTTGGCAAGAGCGAAATGAACGAACTTTTGAAGACAAGGAGAGGACAACTAAGGAGCTTTGTATCTTATTTTTCAGCACTTTATTTATGTGGTCTCTAGCTATAGACTTTAATGGCCTAAATGTACACGAGTTTCTAGTGAATACTGTAGCTATCTAGATAGGTCTTACCTCTTGTATACCTTCTTGCATACTTGGGCTATGCCTATTATTATTAATACTACTGTTTACTTATCAAAAAAAAAAAAAAAAAAGAATTATACCCTAAAAAAGCACATTTGACTAATTGAGCAGAAAGTTTGTGTCTTTCATGAGATGGAAGATGCACAAAACAAACACAACCAAATGAGTGCAATTGAGAATAGTTTGGGGAGCGCCCAAATAGCAAAGAATAAGGAGAAACATTGTCTAATACTGGAGTGAGTAATCTATTAATTAAATACACCGCAGTAGACAAAGTTTCATACCAAAAACGAGAGGGCACACCTGAATCAATTAGGAGAGCCCGGACCATATTAACAAGATGATGATTCTTTCACATATTAAGAAGATGACGATTCTTTCTTTCAGCTACTCCATTTTGTTGTGGAGTATATGGACAAGAACGTTAAGAAATAATTCTTTGATCTTGAAGGAACATTTGAAACTCAGTAGATATATATATATATATATATATATTCTCTTCTTGAATCGGAGAGGAGAACCTTAGGAGAGGCAGAAAAATTGATTAGTGAGATAAGTCAAGAAACGCTTGAATACTAGAAATACTTCATTCTTAGTGCGAAGAAAGTAAATCCACGTAAAACGAGTATAATCATCAATAAATGTCACAAAATATTTATAACGATCATGAGATTTGATCGTGGCAATACCCCATACATCATTATGAATAACATCAAAGGCACGAGTGGCATGAGATCCTTTTGAAGGAAAAGGCAAAACTTTGCTTTTAGCTATCTTACATGGTATCAAAATCAAAATTTAATTGATCAAGAGAATAGAGCTCTTTGTTGCCAATTAAACCGGAAGATAACAACTATGAAGTATGTGAGAATTGGGATGGCTCAACCGCCTATGCAATCCTTCACACTCAAAGTACCAATGTTACAAGAAAACGAAGATAAAGATTTTGACTCAACAAATTTTGAATATAAACATAAAGGAAACAGCCGACCCTCTTTAGGACCCCTCATGATCATCTTCCTGGTCACCTAATCTTGTACAAGACAACCAGAAGAAGTAAATGACGCTCTACAATTACTGTCAACTAATTGGCCAATAGAAATCAGATTGGTATTTAATGAAGGAGACACCAAAACATTTTTCAAGGAAGGAGAAATATCACCTATAGTAGTGATAGGTAGGGCACTACCATCTGCCGTGTGAATTTTAAGTGGACCAGCATACTGTGAGACATTAACAAGAGAGTGAGAGGCACTTGTCATATGGTTGGTGGCACCGGAATCAAAATACCAAGGTTTAGAGGCAGATTTGGTTTTACCTGAAATACCAAAAGCTGAAGGAGCTGAGATAATTATTTGTTGTACCATTTATGGTGTAATAGAGGTGGGATTTTGAGAAGTAGAAGCTGGAACATGAGAGGAAGTGGCCAAGGTAGAATTGGCAACACTAGTAGCCTTAGCAGCAGCTGAATAGGCAGTTTCTTGGCGACGTGGAGGACGTATCGGGCAATCCTTGATAATATGTCCTTGCTTCTTGCAATAGTTGCAAGTTTTCTTAGAGCAATTTGCAGCGAGATGCCCATAACCTTTGCAACTATAGCATTGAGTAGTGCTCAAATCCCTCCCTTTGGTTTTTCCTTGAGCTGCATATGCCATAGGAGCTGGAGTAGCTTGTTCCATGGTTGTTTGAGTCATCAATCTTTGCTCCTCTCGAAATATCTCTCACAAACACATATCAAGTGGAGGCACAGGATCTCGGTTCATCAGATTAGCACGAATAAGTTCAAATTTAGGCCTTAGTTTCATAAGAAACTGTGCCCGCATACTTCCTTCATGAACAACTTGAATATCGACCAAACTTGTTGCTGGAATTGATGTGTATACAATATCTATATGCTCAGCCCACAAGTTACAAAAACCTGAATAAAACTCCTCCATATAGAGAGTTCCTTGAGAGAAATTTGACATCTCTAGTTTGAGTTGAAATCTCCTAGCTGCATTATTCTGAGTATACAGCCACTTGAGATGATTCCACATATCACGAGCATTCTTGAATGAGCATAAATTCAAGATAATATAGGGATCAACAGATCCAAGAATCCAAGACATGACAAGGGCATCCTTGCCTTTCCAAGAAGCCCACTGATCTTTGTCCTCTGGTGCCACACTACTCCCGTTAATATGACCCCAAAGTTCATTCCCTTTCACCAAAAGTTGAAACTGAAAAGGCCAAGCAACATAATTCTTTCCATTGAATCGAACCAGAAGAGAATCTCTAATTTCAGAAAACATGATAGACAAGAAACCCTAGCCGCAACCCTTGAGACTAGAGAAAAAAATAGCCGCAACTCTGGAAACAAAAAAAACTCTAGCCGAAAAAAAATCGTAAAATCAGAAAAACCTAGGATTCTGAACCTTGCTGTGATACCATAACAATTATCTTTTGCTGAATGATCTCCTCCTCTTTCTTCTCATTCATAAATAGAAAAAAATAGATTACACAGATAGGAAAATCGAAATCTGACTTCCTATCTTAAAGGGATTCAAATCTTGGATAAAATATGTTTCCCATACTTATCTACCCAATCTAAATATTCAAATTACAAATCCTATAAATCCTATACAGCTGTACAAATTTTTCTATACCCAAAATACATAGATAAACATAGGAATTAATTTAAATAAATGTAATCCACTAATACATTGATCACACAAGTCCAAGAGAAAAGTGTTGATTTGGACGGACCATATATAACTCTCATCCTTCACATGTTATCTCCACTTTTCTTTTGGTGACAAGAATTTGATCAACCAAAAAACAACCTTTTAGAAATGTTAAAGAAATGTATGTTGGAAGAAGTTTGGCAATGTACCAATAAACTCAGTATAAGAAGTTTGGCTATACACCAAATATAGTATCACATTTCATAATTTTCAGGTTTATTCTTAGAACTTTTTTTATTTTTTATTTTTCTTATTATTTTTTTTAATCTTTTTTATTCTTTTTGTGGCCTTGATAGTCACTGAGGACAGGTGATAGAGAGTTGGGATAAAAATAGGGCTGCTACTGGCTCTATGTGGGCGGGCAACCACCCAATCTCCTACTCGCCCCCACCTGGTGGGGGGGACACTTTTCAGTCCCACTTTCCGGCCTTGACCCACATATGCGGCCCTGTGGGTACCCCCGTCCTAATTCTGCCAAACAACCCAAATCCGTGAATCTGTTCACCAAATCCACAAACCAAACCTCAAATACACAGATCCAACAAAAAAATAAAATCTTAAACAAACAAATAAATAAAGCATCTGGGCAGACTATGGTGTGGCTGTGGGTCTAAGCAAAAAATCACGTCAACTGTATGCACGAGGGTACATTATTAGTATTTTGGGAAGAAAATGAGGTAGGAATAAACTTTTTTAGGTGGGTTGAACTCTAATTCTGGAAATCCATCAGGACCCTTTTACCAAGTCTACTGGATAGAAGATGATAGAGGGCCAACTATCGATTTGTTGCGCAAGACAGCGCCTTCTCACTTCGAGTTCCTTCGTAGAGACCCATGGCCATGTCATGGCTTGTGGGTTTGGGCAGAGAACCACAGTCAATCGTGGCCGTGGTTCTTTGCTCAGACCCATGGCCATGCCGTGGCCCATGGGTATCTCATGGAGAACCACCTTGAAGAAGAAGGGCTAGGGTTGGCAATAAAGGAGGAGATGAAGATTGGGGATGGGATTGAGAGAGAAGAGAGAAGTAAAGAAATGAGGAAATTAGGGTTTTTTATTTCTTTTAATTTTTTTTATTATTTTTATTTTTTTTACTTATATACCTTATGCGGGTGGGTGGGGCCACCAGCTTCTAGATTTTTAACAAAATCCCGCTTGCCTGTTCGCTTGGGCCGGAGGATTGACCGCTCTGGCCCATGTGGGGGCGGGCGGATGGGCTGGATGTGGGGGCCCGCCCAGCAGGCCTAGATAAAAATAGATTTATCATAACTTAAAAATATACTGCATGAATATATCATCAACTTTTAATTCTTTCCCCTTATCTTTTGTTTCTTCCTGCAGTATATTCAGAAACAAATTGGCATACTAGAGGATGGCATTAGAAAGTCCTGGGCACTAATCAGACTGCCGGTTGGTCAAGGATGGGGTAAATTCTTCTTCTTTTTGTTTTTTTTTTTCCTTTTTGTATGTGGTTAACAAACCTAATATTTTATGGTGTCCATGGTTTCGCACATTTCCCATTCAATGAAATTTTCTGTAACATGCATTTGCTTTGCATGCATGGGGATCCTCTCTGACCACAAGATCTGCAAATGTTTGATGGTTTAAAAACCTTTACCAGGAAAGAACATCCATATGCGTTTGTAATGGATGATGATATAGACTTGTACAAAATAGCATTTACTAGACTGACGCATACTGAAACAGAATCTTTTTCCTTCTTGCCGATAAAAATTGAAAATATTTTTTTTAAGGTAATAAGAAATTAATAAAGATCGCATTTTATTCTTCATGATACACTGGTTTTTTTTCTAAGTTGTGGTCTCAGACTTAAATGATTAGTATATTACTTTTTTAAGTTTTATTTATTTTTTACTACTTTTTGAGAGATGAAAAGTTATTAACTGCTGAAGTGTTTGATATATATACATGCTTAACAATTCGTCCAGCTAAAGAAGGGCATCTGGAAACTTCAGAGAGTTCTCTACTAACATGTGGCGAAGCGGTTGATGAACTGTTTGTCATCACCTTTCACAGCATTCGGGATACTGCGACAGATGCTATCAGCAAAATTTGTGACCTTACGGGTAAGGTTATAAAATCTATTTGTATCAACAAGCCTGTCTGTGAATGGCAATTTCCCTAAATACTTGGCTTTGGTGCTTATGAAGAGACAATCAGCTAAAGTTTAATTTCTAGGTGCGAGAGTTGTGTTCTGGGATCTCAGAGATACATTCCTCTTTTGTTTATACCGTGGTAGTGTTGAAGGTGCTCGATTGGACAGTGTTCTTCCACATGTTGATACTGTAAGATATTGAAGTAAAATTTCTCCGTTTGTGTGAATGTCTGTGTATAGAAATCCTTTGAAAATTGAATTGTAGTGTTTGAATAGTGTTTTCTTCTACGACCATGGGTGAATTTCTATTGATACAAGGTTCCTTGATGCAGGTTCTCAACCATATATGTGGTTTAATTGATGAAACTCTTAGAGACCTTGTGGTTTTCAGCATCTGTCGAGCATCGCTGGTGTGCTTACATCCTCAAGTTCTAATCTGTTGTGGCCTCTTTCACTCAGGTTCTAATTTTGTATGTGTTCTTGATTCAGGAAGGCTATGTTTGGGTGTTACTTAATGGAGGTCCTTCTCGCTCATATTCTGATTCAGATATCATAATCATGGGGGATGACCTTAATCTATTGAAGGTGTGTATTCTTATTTTAGTTGTAGTAGACAAACCTATTTTCAATAAATAAACCTTTACTTCTTGGAAATTTAAATAATAAGTTCTGGAAAGAAATGAAGAACACCTGGCAATTGCATGTCTCATGTAAGTGGTCATGTCCATCAACTAAAGGCATGGCAATTTGTTGACCAACATGACTGTATAATCTGATGGGACAAACAATCATCATAACCCATATGGTAAGCACTTGCCCATTACAAGACAATATTTTGATGACGTGACTGTATGGTCTGCACAAGGCAGGTAATGTTGCTAACTTGTGAGCACAGAAATCAGGCATTACCAACCCATTCTTCCTAGTTACCTCCGTCTTGTCTTTGACCTCTGAATCTTAGCGGCGTCGTTCATATGTATCAAAAATTACATGAAAAGAACAAAACAGTTATGTCATGTAGCATTGCAATGGGTGACCTACGGTCTACCCAAGAAACAAAAATAACCTTCAGCTTAATGTTTTCACTCCTGTAGTTGCGTTTTGCATGTTTTGGACTGATACTTTTAGTTCAGCATCATTTCCTTTACATCAACTTATTGCTTTTAAAATGTGTTGGTTCATGTGGGTGGAAAGTGCTTCAGATCCTTCCACCGTTGAGAGCAGGATCCTTCCACCGTTAAGAGCCAACTGACCCAGAACCTTCGCCCAAGTCAGATTGGATCCAACTCTAGACTTGAATTGGCTTATTGTTTCTAATCTAGTATAGTCAACTAGAATCATATTGCAGCTTTCGTTTTATCCAATTTCACAACAGCTCACTCACCATATAGTACAAAAGTTTTGAGTGAACCCTTATCCATAATATAACTTCTCTGAGGGACTCCAGGACTTTCATGTTCTTTTGGTTAAGATGGTTAGTAGATTTCAGTCCATTATAATATCCTTCAATATGCCACTAATTAGTTTGGAAGGCATTGTTTGGTTGCCATTCACAAACCTATGTATGGAATTCTCCTTTTGTTTTTTCAAGCACTCCTGACCCTAATGGTTGCTTGCCTGATGTATATATTGCTTGATACATGTGATTGCATTGTTACCAGTTTACTGTGGTTGCTAATAGGGCCTTGCTGCTCAACTTTTTAGGATTTCTTTATAGCTGATGGAGAGGGCCTTCCACGTTCGGTAGTGGGCCAAGAAGCAAAACTTGCTGAACAAATACTGAGCTTGTATTCCCTTCAGGTTTACTTTTCTTTTTTCTTTTTTGTGTTCGCTAATTTTTATACTCAAATGAATGGATGAAACTTGCAGTATGGTGACTTTTATTTCTGCAGACTGGTACGGTTATCCAGATGCTCATGACAGCAAGTGAACAAATTTCAACAGGATTGGATTCACGTAATCATGATAAAATGGGATTAGAAGATGCCCAAACTTTAATACGAATCATGTGCCACAAGAAAGATAGACAAGCCTCCAAATTCTTAAAACGACATTATCAGCTCCCAACATCTTCAGGTGATTGTTTTCACGTCACTTTTTTTTTGTGGAATTTTTGTTATTGTATGGGATTAGAAGATGCCCAAACTTTAACGTGTCGTGTGCCACGAGAACGATAGACAAGCCTCCAAATTATTAAAAAGGCAATATCCCCAAATTATTAAAAAGGCAATACCCAACATCCCCAGGTGATCAGGTGATTGTTTTCACGTTGCTTACTTTTTTGTGTGGAATTATGTTATTAAATCAGACATTCTATAGCATCTCTATTTGAAGGCAGTAATTTATCATCCTATGCTCCCCCTGCCCCTCCTCCTCTTTCCCTTGTTGGGCACGTTGTGAGGTATAAGTTGTGTAATAAATGCCCTTGTTTTTTCCTTCTTCAAAGCATTCCCAAAGAACCAGCTCTGGTTCTAGACTTCAATCGTGGAATTTTTTGTTGCAACATCACTATTAATCTTGAATGTGAGCAACATTGTATCAGAAAGTGGCATTAAGCTGGCTAATTGAATATATATATATATATATATATCTCTGCAGATTACGATGACACTCCATCAGAGGATTCCGATTCAATATTGAAATCTCCTGTAATATCTGATCTCTTAAAACGGAGCTCCTCATTTCATTGGACCAAGGGCCAGAGTAGTCTTAAATCGTTCAAGAAGAAACTCCAAGAAGCCACATCAGATATCAGGAATATGGCATGGTAGAGACACTCCTTAGATTATGTTCTGCTTGGAAAGTACCTTTGTATTCCAAGTAGATGTCAAGCTATTGTTGGCACCCTGTTCTTGCAAAGGGTTTAAAAGTTTTGTAATCCATTCAAAGCTTTGTCAGCAAACACCACCCCTCCTATATTGTTTATAATTGTACTGTCACTAATGTGGTGACTCAGAAAAGGAAAATGCTTCAGCCACATTTTTTTTTTATATGGGTCAATTGAGTAATCAGTTCGTAGGTTTTTACCGTTTTGTAAAAAGCTACTAGCTTTACTTTTCACACAACTTTTCCTTGGACTTTAGGAACCTGCAATGTATTTCATATTATGTTGGTGGCCAACATAAAGTTTTTAAATTTTAATGGTGGCCAACACCAAGGGATGACTCGCAGGACAGCGGTCCTCCTCTCTCTTTCATATACTTATTTAGGTCTATCTCTTTTTTCAATATTTTGGGATTTTTTAGAATTTTTGGATTATAAGAACTTTTTTTTTTAATGAGATGGCTTACATGAAATGTTATATTTTTGCTTTCTTTTGTGTTGATGGGAAATGTTCTAGTTATAAATATATTACTTAAATGTAATCCCATAAGCTGACGTAATTTGTTATAGTTTGTCAGATTGTACAGTTATTTTTATTGTAAAGTGTAGATTTAAAGGATAAGATAAAATCAAGTCAATTTGTAAGATTATTTTTATATAATTTGTTTGTGGATGAATATCTGTGTTATTCATCACACGAGACTAGATGAAATGTGTGAGAAGTGAGAATTCTAAGTAGTTGTTTACAATTTTTTTCGAATCCTAAAGTTGAATGGCTCCAAATGATCAACCGTGGGTGGAAGGCAATGATGGCCACATGGAGTATCCAACTTTTTCGAATCCTATAGTCGAATGGCTCCAAGGGGTCATCCTTACCGCTTTCTCAATGGGTATCCAAGCCTTGAGCCGACACTAGCAATTGCTTTATTGCATGTGAACTTGTTAATACTCGGTTGGATTGTTATAATGTCGAGGGTTGAAGATTTAGTCATATTAATATCAAACAGTAGTATGACTTTTTGATTAAGGATTAATGGATGAGTATTTAATAATTGATATCAAAATAGGACGACATAACGACTTCAAGTTACAAAGAGATCAATGGATGAAGCCATCAAAGTAGGATTGAGATTTTTTTGATTAATGGTTAGAGTTTTTAACACTTCAATTAGGCCATAATCGAAAGGGAAGAACGTTTTGAATGAATGGTTAGGTCATTGAATAGATGCGGGGTCATTGAACTCTGTTGTGAGCGGTAAACTGTATTTGATCTGTCCTGAATATGACACTGTCACTAACTGGGGAGAAGCCCAAGGGGACCTCAAGTTTTCCAAACACTTCAATTAGGCAATAATTAAATTAAGGTACCGCCATGAATTGTTATTACTATTACCGCAAGAAAATTCAAAGAAATGATTGAAACAAAGAAAACCAAGATAACTCTGGGAAAAACAGCCATTCTTAATATAGTAATCAACCGTCAGTGTACTCAAAACCAAAATCAGAACTCAGTAATAATTGCGTAGTTCTTTATAAGAAACAGTCATGCTTTTGTCTCAGACCTGTTTAGAGACGTACGATAATGGCCCCTGTTTTTTAACATATGCAGAAATCAGAGTGCAAACCCGACCCCCCAAATGATTGATTGATACGGTATATTTTCTACATCTGTTCACTGATTATTGGTGAGTTCCAAACAACTGGATTTCCCACGAGCCACTTGGCACTGTTCAACAACACTCAACCCGTCAAAACGCCCGGACATGTTTTCAAGTAAAACCTAACTCTGCTTGAAACAGTCCCCTCACTCACTCACTCACTCACTCTTACCTGTATATGCCTGAACAACGTTGCCGGTATGCCAATCACGGTGCGACACATGTCAACCATCGGTGAACCCCAACCTGGGACTCTTTGGCCGGCAACAGAGGCTAAAGTTTCTAACTTTATGGAAAGATTGACAATCCCCCGGCACCTTGAGCCGTCTCTGGCACGCAGCCGGTAACTCAAGTACCGAACCGACCCAACTGGTGGTGACCCCATGTCGTAGACCGGAATATGAAACCAACCAAGTTGGACTTGTCCCACAACGAGCCTCTTGGTGAAGAGATGGAGATAAATGGCGGAGAATCTGTTTGCAAAGAAGGCTGTGTCCAGAGGGACCCGGAACTTGTCACCCCAGGTGGGATTGATGCCGCCTTTATCATCCACCCTTGTTTTGTACACGTGGCACTTCTTATTATTGCTCTTGTTGGGGCTGAAGGGACTGGGTGGAACCGTGGTGAAGGTGATGAAGGGCCTGATACGGCGGGAAAAGAGAGTTGAAGAAGAGGTGGTCTCCAATCCCTCCGCCGACAGTACAGTGATTTCCAGGATGAACGGTGGTGGATTTTGCTTCGACATGGTGGGTTAGTAGATTGGATTGTAGTGCTTAGTAATGGCGTAGATACAGAAAATAAGAGGGATTTTTGTGTGGGAATGAGGAAGAGATTTCTTGGGAACTTCAGGGGTTACTTACAGTGCAGTTTCCCCGTGGAATACAGAGGGGGAATGGAAATTTAAACGGCGGCCGCTTCAACGATGGCAAAGCTATGAAATTTTCGTGGTTTTGAAGTCAACTCTTGACATGTCACGACAACTTATTGAAGGATGTTTGTCCCTCCTTTCTATTCTTAGATTTTGGTCGGAGAGTGCAGATGATTGCCGGCTTCAGAAACTAGCACAATATATTCACCGAGATTCTTAATACAGCATCTGAAAAACTGAGATACAAAACCCAAAAAAAAAAAAAAACTAAAATTAAACAAGTTTTTGGCAGGCAACATGAGTCTAGCAAACATTCATACTGCTATCAACCGTGTCGCACGGTGCTTTAATTTGGGAAAGAAGCCGTCTCTGTTTTACCAGGTCAGAACAAAATGTGGAATCCTCAAGCGTTCTCTTGAAACGTACAAAGGAACAACCAGGAAATACAGGGCACGTCACATGTGAATCCCTGCCGTTTGCGGCTACCTGGGCCTACTTTGATCTATCCGAGCAGGACAATTCTTTGTTTTTTTTCTTTTTCTAGCGTGTAGAAAATGTTGGCGCACGAATTATTTTATTTTATTTTTTCGTCTGCAGAACGTGCATCCCCAGTGCTTGTTGCCAGACTTTTAATTCTGGTGGAACCCATTGCAACAACTTGCGCATTTAATATGTAAATGATTTGCAACTTCGACATTTTTATTTTGGGGAAAGGAAATAGGAATCTTGAGAAATATCATTCACCTCATTCATGCTACGAAACTTATCCTGTAGTCAATGCAACTTGAGGATGAATCAAGAAACAGTACTTGCTTTGTCATCTCAATGGGCAGATTTTTCTGTAATCTATGCAACTTGTGGATGAATTAAGACACACTTGCGTGTTATTTGAGTTGGGGCAACCATTTGATCTTTATTTTCAACTGTTTGAGCTTTAAAAAACTGGGAGAATTACAGTTGTACGCTGTCTGGGGAATCGAGATCCCTTAAGAAACTTGTGGCTGCATAGTTTTTAAACCATTAATCGACCAAAACAAGACTACAGAACAGTAGGGAAAAAAAAAAAAAGCTGAATCCAACAGAATGAAAGCTTAAAATTGGACTAAAATGACACAATCCATCTAGACAGATCAGTTCAAGTCCAACCACCAGTTCTCGCTTCAATTATTTTGATGGGAAACTCAACCACTCAAATGTTCATAACAAAAAGACAAATTTAAACACCTCAAGATGTGCTGGAAATGGCAATCACTTTGAGGCCGAGAAAAAGAAAATAACCCAAGTTCAAGGACGCACAAGTCAAAAAAGTCGACTCATGTTCCATAAGTTAATCAAACGAGAAATTTTTTATGTTGATACAGCACAAAGTGACTGAGACCCAAATTGCCAGGTGTTGGAAAACATTGATAATTAGGCAATGGCTAATGGGCTATCAGCAAGAGCCGTGTCGGCAAGTAACTGATGTGTGTATATCTATATTCCACGGCAGAATGACAATACTGTGAACTGATAATTAAACAGACTAACGTAATCAATGGATGACTTTAAACAAAAAAGGATAAAGTGATAATGGAAACCTTAATGATACAAAGTCTATATATAGTCTATGGAATGCAAGTTCAATGCACACCCTTGAAAAAAAGCGAGTTTATTATTAAAATAATAATTTTTTTATGTGAATGTCAGATTTATTCTTTTTTTTTTTTTTTTTAAAGAGAGTGGGAGAGACTTTCCCATCTTATAAATATTGCAAATATCATTTTTTTTTAAATAAAAAATAAACCCCGGCATTTTGATCAGCTTGAACTTGAGAAGTGATGCAAGAGGGAGTCATGCATGATGTCTCTATGGTGTACCCATTTTTCCAACAGAGTTTGCTGATAATCTTTGTCATGGGAATTCAAAATAATAACTTAATCTTTTTTTAAAAAAAAAAAAAAAAAAAAAAAAGGAAGCAAGAGTTCTTACAGAGTACATTCAGTCTTGGAGACAATGTGAAGCACGCCATATTGAAGAAACACGTGTTTTGAACCTTATGTTGTGATAGATCAATGATATTGTAGCAACTCATCTACAATTTTTCTATTACTTCCTCATAAAATATAATTTACTTCAAATCAAAATTAAAATCAAAATCAAATTTTAAAAAAATATTATTTTATTCAATTAGTTGCCGACACGGCTCTTGGATAACTTCAGGTTTGATTTGACTCAAGAAAATTCTTATTTTAATTTCAAATTTTTCATCTCATCATTATAATTTTTTCAAATCCTTATACAAAATATAATAAATAATTTAAATTTTTTTAATTATTTTAAATTTTAAAATAATAATATTTTATCTTAAAATTTAAAATCCTTATATCAAAATTATCACCAACCAAACCATTCCTAGTAATAAATTAGTTGGTAGTTTATCATTTTCTCGTTGTGATATATACAGGAGGATATTGGATTTTTTTTAAATTAGTGGGGTTTGGTACCGTGCCAAACCCCAAAGCCCACCGTACCAAACCGGCAAACCCGTATTGACGAAACACGTGGGTTTGGTACAGTAGAAAGATTCAGCTTTAAGTGATTTAAAAAAAAAAAAAAAAAAAAAACAACCAACAGAAATGCTTTGGATCTTGTGTCCGAAAGATTATTTTATTTTTTATTTTTATTTTTTTTAATTTAATAATTAAGAAAATATTTTTTAATAATATTATGAATTTAAAAAAAATATATATTTAAAAATATAAAAAGATAAATAAATAAAAGTAAAAGAAATTTACCTTCTTTGGTGAATATTCGGGAGGCGTAGCCTTATCCAAAAACAAATTAGTACAGAAACTAATAGGGGTGCTACCCGCTATTAAACAAACTAGTCGCTTTGTGGCTTTTGTTTTCGAGTCCACACCCTCATTCAATTAAACCCAAACCCAGGTGGGTTTTATGCCCCAGTTTGAGCAAAAAGACCACAAAATTTACGCTTCTTGATGGGCTATCGGAGAAGGGTAGTAAAGAGCCCAGGATCTATTGTAAGCTTATAAGATCAGTTCATTGGGCTTTAAAAGGGAAGGGGAGACTGGAGAGGACTTCTAGTTGTTTGTTTTGGGTACAGACTGACGAGCATAACCAGATAACACGAATACACTTTTTGTAATGATCTTTTTCTTTTTGTACCAAAAATAATATATTTATAAATCAGACATCCTGAGTTCAAATTCTACATTAATAATTTTCTCTTAAATGATTTGAGATACACTTGTGAGAAAGCTAGTGCCCCCAAGAGATTAGTTAGAACTTTATCCTAGACACCTAAAGTGACAAATATATATATATATATATATATATATATTTAAATAGAAAGTAAAATAAGATAAATCGCATGTTAGTATATGGTGTAGAAATGATAAGTATTATTTTTCTAAATTTGAAGATTGTGGCTTTGGTTTTGTTGAGATTTATTTATTTATTTATTTTCATTTGTGACAATTCTTTTTAATTATTTGGAATTAAGAGTAGGAGGAAGGAAAATATTGGAAATAAAATGAGCGAAAATGTTGATGACTGATACAACAAAATAATTGAATCACCAATGTTAAAAATATTTGGTTGGAGCATTATACATTTTGCATAATTAGAGGGAACTATAAATACCTTCGTAAAAATGCTTGCAACTTCAAAATTAGGCTTGTTCATCCAAGTTGGGTTCTGTCTTGCCTAGTCTGAAACAAACTCGGGCTGGTACCTGCGTAGAAAAACTTAGGTACACCCAGTCTAGGTACTTTTTAAAATTTGAAACCCATTTTTCTTAATATTTTGATTGTTTTTTTTTAAATACACGGCACATGCTCTCTCGACTTCTCCTTTCCGTTCCTTAGGGCCTCCCTCTTCCTTTGCACCATTCGGTATTGAAAATTGGTCGAATCGATTGTTTTCCAAAACTGTTGACATACTCATTAGAATGTTTTTGACTGACTGTCATGAATTATCATTTAAATCGAACAATATATTATAGTACGGACGGTCAATGAATGATCACCCATGATGAATAATAGATAATTAATTAGAGAGTGATGGTGCGGATCAAGTCCTCCAAGTTCAACTTAGGCTTCATTTAGGTAGTGGAGTGTTACAAGAATATTTATTTATTATTTATTATTTTATAATTATTCACTATTATTTAATATTTTATCATTATTTTTTCACTACATTTTTATTACTATTTATAGAATATCTTAAATCACTTCACTACCCAAACGCAACCTTAATCACTTCAAAGTCTCGAAAAGGCTAAATCTAGCTATGGAGTCATGATTAATTTTTTGTTTAGAATTTAAGAAACCTAGTTATGATTAGTTTTTGTGAATTTTAATATTTTTTCTTAAAAAAAAAAAGGGTACAACTCAAAAATCCAAATTCTAAATTTTTAAAACCAGTTTCATCTTAATTCTGACCGGGATTTAACATTGGGGTTCCAATCCGGGTATACCTAGATTCCCGGGCTAGAACATCACAAAATGTTTGTAAGGGTTTTAATATTTTTGGCAGTTTAAGATTTAGGATAAAGAAATAATATCATAATCTTTTTACTACCACTTAACAACAGCCTCTCATTTTTTTTCATGACTAAAAAGTTTCAAAATCGAACAATGTTCCCTTTTTCTTTAAAAAAAGAAAAAGAAAAAAAAAACAATTATGGCCGAAGCCTTAAAAATGGGGAAGTGGACGGTCGAACGAAAGGTTAGAACCTAGCTAGGCTAGAAGAAGAATGTTGTCCCGTAGAAAATCTATCTGCACGTTCACTTTCTTGACTTAGAATGATAACGACAATAGATACTGCCATATGACATAATGTCCGGCACTTATTGTCCAAATGTTTAAACAAAAAACGAAAAAAAGGTGGGCAGAAACATCTATAATCTAAAGAAAAATTGTGCATAATCATTTTTAATAATTATTCCGAGGCCGGAGCCTGCATAAATTGTAAAACACCAAAGTCGATACCAAAAGGCGCGCATAACTGGCAAGCGAGGTTTTGTACCATACACATCTCACATAAAAATAACCTCTCTTTTTTTCTTTTCTTTTTTTTGTCAAAAATGTTCTTTACGAGCTCTTTCTTGAAGTCAAGCCCCTTTATACCTGTAGCGTTTTTCTTATCCTTGTAGCTATCTTGTGTTTATGAAAAACAAAATCTCTGACCGAATCAACGAAATAAGAACAAACCCGACTCGGAATGACCACCCAGGATTCGGGAGAAGAAAAAAGGTATATATAGAAGATTACTGATTTGGTTGATAAGTGAATTGTAAACAATAAAAAAGCCAATGACATTTTTTTTTTGTTTGTTTGGAGAAAGCTATAGAACAGCGTTTTAAACCTGAAGGAGATAAGAATGTAAGCAGTAAACTATTAGATATCTTAGAAAGTACCACCACGACTACTACCCAATGTTTGGAGTCTGGAGTTGATAACATTACATTCGCATGTGGAACAGAGAACATTGCTTTTAGACGTCCTGTTGGCCGGTACACCTTCTCTTTCAGTACCGGCAACACCCAACAAAATAGGCCCCAACCCTTTTTTTGACAAAAAAGACTTTGTACTTTTTTGTGCACTCGTTAATCGTTATAGTTCTTTTACCGCCTTTTCAGATCATCTTTCTTTTTTAATGACCCAACTCTCCCCATTCACTCCCTCAGTGCTTCTTTCAACTTAGCTGTTCCACCATCCGCGGATCTCAAACTTCAAACTGGCCGCTGAGACTTTTCTCGGCATATTTCACACTTTACCAGAGGCAACTACAGCTTGTCTGCTGGCTCGGTCGTTGCTTCTTTGTTTAGTTCTTACGTAAAATCTATTTCACGCAGTTACAACTTCAACACCACCAACATCAGCAACATAATCTTTGGTTTTAGTCACGTGAGCCCTCTCACAGCTCATCTTATCTCGTCTCGTCGTTTTCCAAGTTCCAACGGCAACCAGGGTTCCTTATGCTCAGAATTCCCATCCAACGGCTCTGATTTCACGTCTGACCCTGACTCTTTCTCCTGCGAAATTTCTCGATTCTGAACTTCCCTCTCTTCCTGCTCTAGATCGTCGTCGTCATCATCGTTATCCTCCTCCTCCTCCTCTGCCTCCTCGTTCCTCCTCGCACGCTTTACACCGATTGAAACCCCGAACAGCCTTGGCATCGTTCCCACCTCCTCGTCCGCTTTGTGGGCACCACTGCACAACGCCATTTCCCCCGTTACTGTAACCTGCTTGGCCGGCATAAGCTCTAGGGGCTTCCCCTCCGGTATGGAAACACCACCACCACCACCACCACCACTACCACCACCGTTCGATTGACCGGATGCATAGTTTGCCATCATAGAGAATATGTTATTGCACAGGCCCCTCAGCTGAGTAAGCTCGTGACTCAGCTGCGAGTTCTCCTTCCTCAGTCGCTCATTCTCTTCCAAGAGCTCAGGCGTGGTGGTGAAGCTCGAGCAACGTTGCACCAACGCCGCAGGGGCGTGGGCCACCGGAGACGAATTCGAGGAGATCACTTGCTCGTCGGCGGAATTTGAAGGTGACACTGTACGCGCCACTGCTGGAACTGCCGCCACGGTCACCGTCGCCGCCGCTGAAGCAGCAGCAGCAGCAGAAACCGTCGAAGGAGAGATCTTTCGGCGCTGAATGTCCCGGAGGAGCCCTTTCTCGCCTTTCTTGAAACAATCATTTGCGAATTCCCATCTGTCCGGGACAACTTTCCGAAATCCCTACGATTCAACGGTAAAATACGATAAGATAAGACAGCAACACCTGGAATAAAACTCGAATAGCCTGATTGTGCTCCGAGAAAGCGTTAGAAAGTGACAGGAAAAATTTCTGATCATTTTGCGTGCGTATTGGATATGGAGGCTTACGTAAGTGTTGAGTTGGCGAACGAAGCTGGAGAAGTTGTTGTGCTTAAAGTACTTCGGTAGCAAATCACGGGCGAACTCAGCGGGGCGCCATACTATGAAGGTGGATCCGTCTTCGTTCCAGGAAATGAGGTCGTCCACGGCGGGGTCGTCCACCAGTTGGAAGGTCTTGATCAGGAATGGAGTAGGCAGAGATCTCTGCGACTCCCCCGATCCCTGCATCGGTCCGGAATCGCCAGTCTGTTCGACCGGCAATGGTGCCATGACCTTCGATTTCGGATCCGAGGCCCAAAACGCTCGAACCTTCTAGAGAGGCCCCTACTTGCCGTTTTGGCTTAATCTGATTTTTCATGAACTCTTAAGATAAATAGGACAAAAACCGGTGATTTTATAAGTATATACATATAATTATTACTATCCATTTTCTGCTTGGTTGACAAATAATATAGAAACAGTAACAAAGCGGTATACTGCTTCATCTCAGGAAACTGATATGAGCAAGAAATAACAGATGCAAGATCTCAAATTTGAGGGTACAATTCCTTTGTTTTCCACTAGTTTTTTTAGCGTCCAAACGGAGAATATGAAACCTAGAAACGAATTATTATTACTTTTTTTTGTTATGAGCAACCAAGAAACGAATTCAACAAAACACAGATGATGATGAAATAAATGATTCTGGTCAAAGTTACCTGGGAAAAACGGATATCTTTCTTCGGCGAACAAAGTGAGAGAGAGAAAGTTCTCACCAACCAAACAAACAAGAACGATATCGCGCAGCTACGCCACGCAACCTAATCAAGCAGTATCCACCGAAACATTGCCGGCCGGTAGGCACCGAGCAGACGGCTAACAGAGAGAGAGAGAGAGAGAGAGAGAGAGGGGTTTTGATGCTTCTAGAAAGTTCCGGGGGTTGGGGAGCGTAAAATGATAGAAGGTTGAAGGAAAAAAAAGGTAAAATTGGTGGGTTCGAGAAGGAAAGGGAGAAAAAAAGATCAGGGAAAACTGAAAAGACGAGGGGTGGGGCCCACTGAAGGCGCGAGAAGAGAGTGCGTGGAGCTGCTTCTTCTTCCGTGGTCTCTTTCCAGAAGCTTCTCTCTCATTCTTTCAATTTATTTCTTTTAAAGAAAATAAATAATAAAAGATAAAAAATGAGAATTAAACGGAACGGGATTTGCGACATCCATACGTGTCGGTGAGGCTATGGATATAACCCAGACACGGATTTACATTTTACACCCTGACGGTGACGGTGACGCTCTCTCTCTCTGTGTCTGAATGATGAATCGGATGGGTAGGGATTAGAGCTTGCAGACCTTGGCAAAATTGGGTTGGGCCTAAAAATGGAATATTTCCTTCCGAGACCCTCTTTTACTAATTATTTTTCCTACCACTTTTCCACCCAGAATATATTTACAAAAATATCCTACTTTTTACCAATACATAGGACTAGGAGAGAGGATATTATTATCCTGACGTCTGCTTTTGGACCGTGGTCTACTTTTCCACCTTCTCGTACTCGTTTGAATGTTATTTTAATTCTTCTTATTTTATCTTATTATTATATAAAATATAATAAATAATTTAATTTTTTTAATTTTAAAATAATAATAATATTAAAAATTAATATTTTATTCAATTTTCATCTCAATCTAAACATAACCTAATTCAACTAAATAAGTTTGAGTGGTTTACATATTTATGCATATTAATTAATGACGCAGGACAGAATGACGATTATTTTGTAAGTTAGTTTCAATTAATAATTCACAGGGAAGAATATGAGAAAATTATCCAAAATATAAAGTAAAAAGTCTCTAGGGTTTAACTGAATATTATCAAATCAAGCAATATCAAAAATCAGTTCACAAGCCAGACTGTTATAGTCAAAAATCTTGTTTATCCGAATTTTGCCAAAAATAGAAAAATCTCGAAAATCACTCCAAATTGAAATTCAAAATAAAATAAGTAATTTGTAAAAAAATTTGACTCAAATCGAGTTTAAAATGACTTCCTAACTGACAAACGAAATATTATCATAAATAATAAAAAATAACTAAAATTAGTGATTTGGAGAGAAAAATACTAAAATTTGAGATCGAAAAAAGGACACATGGAGCTGGCTCTATGTGGATAGCTTGCGCGCTGAAAAAAGCTTTCCGAATTGAAGTCTTATGAGCGATTCTGATGTCCGTAGCTAAAATTATGGTCAAAAGACTGAAACGTACTCAAAACGGCCCCAATTGAGAACATATCACAATTAATTCCTGCCTTTGTACTGATTTGTCAATTTATGATATCTCAACGCCATTAAAGTGCAATTCAGCATCATTTGTCTCGAATCCCCTTGCATCAATTAGTATTAAAAAAAATTATTTATTTATTTTTTATCATCCCTTCCATATCTCTTAATTAGTATTAAATGATTGGCTAACCCAAAATTATTTCTAACATATCATCATTATTATTTATTTATTACAAACCCAAATTGCTCGGTTTTAGTTTGGGCCTCTCGTATTTCTAGCCCAAATTATTCGGTTTACAGCGAAATTCAGGACCATTTAAATTTTGCACGAGTGGCAATGAGTGTGCTTAATGCTAATGTCTCTCTTTCCCACAAGTTCATTACAGATGCTATTTTCAACTAAAAATATCGATGCAAACAGTATCATTTGTGTCGGGGTTGCCTGCTGGATTAAACTCTTTTACTTTGGAAGTAAATGTCTTTGAGGCAGTCTCCCAGTAACTTCCTGAATGTCTATCGTTCGCAGGATTCCATTGGGACCATCGATGTGTATTTCTCTCAACCCATTGTTAAGAAACGAACATGAATGCTGTCTCCCTGCGTCATCATCCTCATCATTCTTATCATCCGGAAAACATACTTTTTTCTTTAGCTCTTTTAGCCCCCAGAACTCATCATGATGTTTTCTCCTATTATCTTCAAAAGTTATGTCATTCTCAATCTTTACACTACCTGAGAAAAATTCCAACATAATTCAATGAGCTAGATGCTGAATTCACAAAAAAAAAGGCTAAAAAATGCATGAAAGTAGTCATTGGGCTAAAAAACTATGCAGACAGTTAATTAAGAGAAATTTAAGAACCCATTAACGCTAAGATAACATTATCAAAATTTTTTTACTTATAATTATGTAGACAGTTCCTTGATTAAGAGAAATTTAAGAACCTTCATCTTGCTCCGTGGCTTCAGACTCATCCTCAGATGATGTCCATCCTGCAAAACCTGTATACATTCGACTTGAAATTACTTCCTTCAAAGCATTTCTTATGGCTTCAGCCTGTGCAGCATTACTAGTGCTGCCAACGGAATACAATGAGCCTATGATAGCCAACAGATACAGTTAGCAAAATGCTTTTGACTCAAGTTTTTAATTGGAATTAATACAACATCTTGTTGAAATTGAGCTGTATAAGATATCATCTTACCGTCTTCGTTAACCATTGGGAGATATGGTGTCTTGGGTTCATCAATCTTTTTCCTGACAGGTTTATTTGCCTCAATTTCAGCAAGCTTAGCTTCATCCCATCTTACAGGTCCCCTAACCCCAACAAAATTGATATAAGCGCACGTGATTCATCTAAACGCTAAAGTCCAGAATTCTTAAGATTATGTGCAGGACAGGGCTTCTGGGGGCTGATATGCTCAACCAGATCAACATAAGAAATAATTTACTGACTTCAGAACACTCGTATATTCAAAGGTCCCGCAATACGCCATCTGCTAGTAAGCAGATGAAGGGAAATGCATCTATAGAACTCTGTCTCTCCATTTCTTCTGTTGTGTCATGTATGTGCGTGTGCGCAAAACATGCAAGATGCAAATGCAACCATCCTATGCATGAAAATCATCCGTGTGATTCCTTCCTCGTCAAATCTAACAAGTTCATACATCTTAGGCATGGATATGTAAAATCATAAAATTCAAGTGCGCCCACTGATTTTAAATTCAATTTTGCAGCCTCCGTGATCATCCAAAGATTATCATGATACATGCATAATCAAAACTGGCCAATGTGGCCATAGCATGCTTTCTTAAAATGAGAAAATGGTTTTATTCCTTTGTACCACTAGCCCCACTTTCACGATGGTAGTGAAATCAAAGTCTACAACCGAGATCATATCTGCCTACAAAAGCTCATTTTTCCAGACCATGCAACTGACAATTAAGCATCAGACCTCTCAAAACCTTAATTTTAATGAACAAATGTTACAGATCCATAAATAAATATAAGAAGTTGATCAGAACAATTGAATTACTTCATGTCTCCGTACTGGCTATGAGTGCCGCCTTTGATGCCAAAAGCAGGCCAAGAACTTGTCAACTTAGCCTGTCTGCACTGGAAAGGATTCAGACAACTGCGGCTTGTGAGTTTCTTAATTTCTGTGGAGATAAATGCTTCATCAGAGATATTTACCCATATCTTCATTGGCAACAATTTGGAATAAAATTGGAAGTAAAAGCCAACAGCCAATAAAAACGCTACGGTTCAAACTAGAAATGCCATAACACGGGAATATCCAAATCAACAACATAAAAACATCACATGCTGATGAGAAACCATCTCAATGTCCAAAGTAAAAGTCGGCAATAACAGAATTTGCAGATGAGAAATAATACAAAAATTAACACAAAGATTGGACTGTAGCGACAGACAATTATAGCAGTGCAAAATACTACAGCCGAATCAAAGCCACAATACCTCAAGAAGCTCTGGACTAATAAATAAAAATGGGGTTTAAACGTTCGTTCATCGTGCATATATCATCCAAAACTATACGCGCGGAGAAGGGATCCTGGATTGAGAGAAATCTAACAACTTTAACCCAAAGAAAGAAAGAAAGAGAGAGAATAAATTCGTACCTATTCCTTGTAAGAGCGAACACTAGGATCAACCATCAAATCAGTGAGTGCTCGAGGAACCTCTCTTCATATTGTTTTGTATATCAATGCTGTAACGGTCCCCCAGTCCCCACAGGCCACAGCGCCCAACTTTCCAAACTAAAGGTCCTTTTTTTAAAAAAAATAAATAATAAAAAAAACCTACCATTACTCCAAAGGTTTTAAGATTCTTGGTTAAAACTTTAATTTTTAACATTATAACATTCTATCACGATTTTGAATCTGACAGTGGTCTACTCTATAAATATTGACTTGATGATAGTCATTTTCCTTTTACCAACTTCACTAATTTATTAGTATTGGATGACTTAATACCATATTCATATATAATATCAATACATTTTAATTCAGCCTATAGGTCGCTTCCATCGTGATTTAAATTTAAGATGTGGTTTCTTCTTTTATATCAATTGTTAAAAATTCAATCAATTATTGATTCAAGAGTTTTACTATATATAAGCACAGTCGCACACTAATCTGTATACCAATACTGATTTATTCATACTTAAAATTTAAATTAACACTATTTTTAATAAAATCTACTTTTTGACTAATAACATTACATTAGTGCACAAACTAATACACAATTATGCTTATAATTATATTTTTCCTCGATTCAAAAATCCTATAACCGTTGGATGTTAATTTAGTTAAATTTTTAACTTTCAAAATCGTAACATTTTTCGATAGATGATTGGGTCTGCAGACTAGGGTATACTTTGCATTCTTGGAACATGGCTAGTCGTGTTAGGCTATAATGACCAACCACTTGGCTTGTCTCCCAACTGCATTATTGTTTTAAGGATGCCTGAAAATCTTATAAGAGTCGCTGTATAATTGTTTTTGAAAAATGATACCTCTATTTAAGAAAAATTTATGAAAAACCTATTTTTTTCATGTGTCAGTTATTAATATATTAAAAATTATGATATTTTAAATGCAAAATTAAAATTAAAAAAAAAATTGACAAAATGAGTTTTATATGTATAATTATAAGCATACCTAACACTACTCGTTTTCTCCATATTCTCTAATTTAAAGCATCGAGTTTGCTTATTTATTTGAGATTATAATATTTAATTATCAAATCTATAATAATAAATAATGTCCTTATTCAGTATGTAATACTCCAACATTCACATATTATACCAATTTTTCTTCAAATAATAAAAAAATATTTTAAATAAGAAATTATAAAAAATTAATTAAAATTGCGTGATAAACTAATGAAATGAAGTTTATAAGAAGTCAGGCATTGACTTAGCCATATGCATGCATGTACTATCTACCATTTGTCTAAGATATGGAAGAATTAGTCAATAATCAAATATAAGCCATCTTACTTATGAGCTACAATAATTGTCCATATATTTAAGTAACGGTAAGTCGCTAAATTTTTAATATTATTTCTCTCTCTCTCTCTCTCTCTCTCTCTCTCTCTCTCTCTCTCCTTATGGTGAAAGTCAAATAGTAACATTTTATATACTTTGATTTCTAGATTATTGGATATAAGCATAAAGTTGATTTTGTACATATTTTGATGATATGTATTTGAGAATAAAGTTAATTTAAGTTGCTGTACAGATTTCATATATTTGGATATACAGTTTGTAGGAAATTATGAAAATGAAGATTAAAAAGTATTTAACAAAACAAATAAAATAATATGCATTAAGTAGGAAAAAAAAATTATTAATGGAAGGGATAAAATATACCAAACTTGTAGTGTTTTCTAGGACCAGACTAAAGTGAAAGCTCTCATCACGAAAGAAGAAAGAAAGAGGAAAAGAGAGAACAAAAGGTTGAAGAGGACAGAGTATCATGAAGGAAAATGGAAGATATGACATAAATGAGAGAGATGATGAGACATGAAAGGAGAAGGAGTATAAGATAAAATGGGAGGGGACCAGACGACTATGGGGATGTTTTCGACCAGGCTTCTCCTTGGAAGTTTTTTCAATCTCATGACAAGAACTCCAACAAAGAGATCTTCATAAGAAGATAGACCTCTAAAACAAATATATTCTAGTGGATTCTCCCCTCAAATTACTAGTGCACATAGACAATATGTTGAACTACGTAAATTTGTGTATTTCAATATCTTTACTTTTCATGTATTTCTTTCTTGTTCATTGTCGTTTTGTCATGCATGAATACATAGACATTGTACAATCACACCTAACCACCGCCAGGGGTTCCATACAACACCAATTGAGGCCCGAATTGTCAGCAAGTCGAATGAATATTTCTCTCATTTTGGTCAGTTGTGTCCTTTTTAGTCATTAACAATTAATATAGAATAAATTGAGAATTTAACTTTTGAGCAATTAATCAAAAGTTAAAAAGTGACATATTTTTATCTAAAGATTTACCTAAACTAATATTAATGCTTTTTTTTTTTTTTTTAAGAGGAGAGTATGGTATTCCAATTTTATTAATAACTCTTATTTATGGTGGAGGAAAACTGCAGTAACAATCCCAACACGTGGGGGTTACATATAGATATAAAACCCAAACCTAGGCCTCCTAATGTTAATGCTCTAATATCATAATAATAATTGCAATATTTACTTGAAGTTTGAAATAAAAATGAAATGAAATATTATTTTTTGTCTTATATTTTTTCATCTTTATCGTATTTACTAATAGGCCATATTTTAAAGTGATTATATATTTATGTGACTGATATATAAAATTATTTAAGATATATTAAAGTCATAAAATGTGAAATTGAAATTTAGGATTGTGCCTCCAACACGGGACAAGCGCTGGCACAGCTCCAAACGACGACGTAACACTTTATCTATTTGTGGTTGAGTTTACAATCCAAACCATTATAACCATCCCCTCGAAGGCTCGAAGCAGTCATCTTCTCATCCGAGCTCTGCTCTGCAAGAAGGTCACAGGGACTAGGGAGCATCGTTTGAGCTACCAACGACATTGAAAGTATGCTTCTCACTTCACCTCTTTATATATATCTTTTGGTTGTCCCAAGTTTGAGAATCTTAATACTAATATTTTAGTTCTACTTTGTATCTGCTTTTGCTTGACCATTTTGTGGGTACAGAACATTGACGGTTTAAATTATTTTCTTGGTTTTCCAAAGGAAAAAAAAGCGTGTCCTTTTTAATAACGCGTTTCAGTTTCTACCTAGTTCATTCTTTCTATTCACTACACACTTTCATCTTTTGGCACGACCGTTGTTTGACAAAGTGCCTCTACCAGTTGGGAATGGGTTTTGTTTGGCTTCAAGTGTTTAAAGAACCAGAAATCTCAGTGTTCGATTATGTTTTATTAGAAATACTGAAATAAAAGACGAATGATATCGAATAAGAATTATACAGCATCATCAAACAAAACTTTTAGTTTAGAAGCAAGTTCTAAAACTTTAGTGCTCTTATAATGAATGGCTGAGATACGGAAACGTTGTTATAAAAGAACGTAAATGCTTTGAAGGTTTCAGTTTATATACGTGGAAAATATCTTATTATCTGCTGTAGCTGTTTTATATCTGCAATTTCACTGTTGAACTTGAAAACCAGAAGATTGAGTTGTTAGCACCTATTTTTTGATGATTTTTATTAGTTTGGTTGGTTTGCTCATCTATTACTCTGTGTTAACTTTAAGTATATTTTAATGAGCATATGGGTCGCAGATAAGTGGAATCGCTAGTTCTGGGATGCATAGGAACTAGATGATATTTTTTTGTCGCATCATAGTTTATTATCTTTAAATTGTAGCTTGAGCTTGAGCTTGATCTCCTTCAGGGGTTATTATCTCTGTTTACATACAATGGCTTTTAGCAGCCATGGGTTTTCTTGTGCTGCCGGAATAAGCTATTGCAAATAAGTTAGCTTGCTGATTAAAAAATCTTTACAGAGGATGCCAACATTAACCTCAACGCGGTTGCTTCTTCTTGTTGGTGAGTCGTCACCTTTCAAGAAGCTATCACATGTGTCTAGGACAGCTTGGGTGCACAGAAGCATACGTTTTTTGAGTAGGGTTGAGCGGGACCGTGGGCCCCTCACTCTTGCAAGTCTTGGGTGCAAGAGTGAATTTGAAGCAACAGACAAGAACAAAACAAATAAATATAAGCAGTTGAGTTCTCCTATTGAAGTTCCTAAGAGTAAACTCAATGCAGCTGGAAGTAACGAAATCAAGGCAGTTGAGAGAAAAAAATTGCTTGAAATAGAGTCGGCTCCATTTGCGGCGAAGTCTTTTTCTGAGCTTGGCCTCCCAACTTTATTAATAGAGAGGCTAGAGGGTGAAGGCTTTACAGTTCCAACTGATGTACAGTCTGCAGCGATTCCTACCATACTAAAGAGTCACGACGTTGTGATTCAGTCCTACACTGGTTCAGGAAAAACATTGGCTTATCTTCTTCCTATACTCTCTGAAGTGGGCCCTCTTATGAAGAAATCTTCTGATGATGATGGGAAATCTGCAAAGAAAATGGAAATAGAAGCAGTAATTGTGGCTCCCTCCAGGGAGCTGGGCATGCAAATAGTAAGGGAGGTTGAGAAGATTTTGGGACCTGCAAACAAAAGGGTGGTTCAGCAGCTTGTTGGCGGTGCAAACCGATCAAGGCAGGAAGAAGCTCTCAAGAAAAACAAGCCAGCTATTGTCGTCGGTACACCTGGTCGGATTGCTGAGATTAGTGCATCTGGAAAACTTCACACTCATGGATGTCGTTTCTTGGTCTTAGATGAAGTGGATGAGCTACTTTCATTTAATTTCCGAGAGGACATGCACCGGATACTAGAACATGTAGGTAGGAGATCAGGTGCAGACCCTCGTGGGGTGAAAAGCCCACTTACCCAACGGGCTGAACGCCAGACCATCATGGTGTCTGCAACAGTGCCATTTTCAGTAATAAGGGCAGCCAGGAGCTGGGGTCATGATCCACTCCTTGTCCAAGCCAAAAAAGTCACCACACTTGAATCCCTCCCTCCATCAGGACCCATTAAATTGTCGGGGTCCATGTCCACTTCAAGTTCAAACTCGAATGCACAGCCTCATCCTGCAGTAGAGAGCCTGCCCCCCTCTTTAAAACACTACCATTGTGTCACAAAGTTACAACACAAGGTTGATACATTGCGAAGATGTGTACATGCACTTGATGCCAAGTCTGTTATAGCTTTCATGAACCACACAAAGCAGCTGAAGGATGCTGTCTTCAAGCTAGAGGCTCGTGGGATGACAGCTGCAGAGCTTCATGGTGATCTTGGGAAGCTTGCTAGATCGACAACTTTAAAAAAATTCAAGAACGGGGAGTTGAGAGTTCTTGTGACAAATGAACTATCAGCCAGGGGTTTGGATGTGGCAGAATGTGATCTTGTGGTTAATCTGGACTTACCCACAGACTCCATTCATTATGCACATCGAGCTGGCCGGACGGGTCGGCTTGGTAGGAAAGGTACTGTGGTAACCATATGCGAAGAGTCAGAAGTTTTTGTCGTGAAGAAGCTGCAGAAGCAGCTTGGCATTCCCATTCCAGCTTGTGAGTTCACAGAGGGCAAGCTTGTTATAACTGAAGAAGTGAAAACTCTAGCTGTAAGTTGACTACATTTTACATCATCAGCTCACTGTCTTCCTGAATCAATATAGATAAATTTTCTCTCGCCTTTTGTTTTCCTTGCTTCTGTCCGGATATATTAGAGGTATGTTCTAGGGACTAGTCCATTCTTGCATCAGTTGCTGATTGCAAGGTAATCCACTAAACAGGGACTCTCCACATAATTGACAATTTTGTGCAGAACTTGAAGTTCATACTGGGAAAAGAAATACAGACCAAAATTATCCTTGCTTTTGCCTAATAAGTAGAGAAGGGTTTTTTTTTTTTTTTTTTTTTTTGGGAAAAGAAAAACCGGGGGGGGGGGGGGGGGGGGGGTTGGGTGACGAGTGTTAAGTAGGGAAGTTTCTTGAGGAGTTTGCTCATAAATGCAATGTTTTACATGAGTAACCCGAAGCATCATCAGACAATTCTCTTACTAAGCTTGTAAGCTGACAAGAAAGTACAAGTGGCAATGGCAAGGAAAGTTGCAAATGCATGAATTGATGATGGTTGCTTTCCAGAGTGATGCAGCTTTGCTCAATCTGGCCTGTGGCCCTTATTGCTACTAAAATGATGACACAGGAGAGGTAATCCTCTAACAGGTAGATGCTACCAATGAAGCATCCTTCGCGAGAGATACTTTATTACAAAAAGAAGAATACGTAAGTTGTTGAAGAAACATAGTTAGCAAAATGAGCGTGATCACTCAACTTGGTTTTGCCAGTTGATTATCAATTGATTTAGGCCACATGTAAGATTAGAATATATTAATCACTAGCTCACAATCTGACCCCCAGTGCACTGCTTTAGGCTGAAATCGTTTCTATTTAACAATTCCGCCCGTCATTCCAGAAAACAATGTATAATGGCTTTTTGCGGGTTGGAGTCGACCAAATCATGCATATTGGAATTGGGTGTTGGAGATAAGAAGAGGACATAAACTGGCTACCACTGGCGAAATATAGACCGTTGATCAACAATAAACAACTAACACATCTCTTATCTTCTTTCATTTCATTCCCATCCAACCAGCGGATTGTCTTTTTGTTGATGACTGAGGAGGCCCAATCACTGCTTCATCTAAGTTCATGCCAACCTTGTTTAAGCCAGCTTATGTTCTGTTATTTCAAATTTAAAAATAAAAATAAAAAACTAATTCCTGTTCTTTAGCATAGAATAACCAGAGAACCATAAACTTGCACGCAATGTTCTACACAACATTATTATTATTATTATTTTGTTTTAAAATAAAGAAGTTTATCATTGTCGTTTGCCATCATCCTAATCCATGAGTTCCCCCACAAGACCATCCTTGTTCGATGATAAAAAATGCTGATTCCAAAGCTACGGCTCATCCTCTCTCGCCTAGAAACCGGCACGGCTCTATCTCTTTCTTTGGATGCTTTCAAGTTTGAAGAGACAAATTCCCTAAATAACACTGCAAAAGATAAAAGAGGCTTCGTTTTACGATTTGCTTCATTACCGAGAAGCTTATTTTTGGGTGTGAAATACTGAAATTCACCCTCCACTTCCAGCAACCTGTAGCGACGGGAGCTGACAACCAAAAAAGCATGCTGATTCATGCCGTAATCACAACGGCAAAACTCGAGAGTGCTGACTATAGAGTCTTTTAAGTACAACCTAGAGGCAGGTTTTGAATCTTTCATGATTTCATCTAAAATTACTTGGGTCATTTGGATCTGGGTTAAAGTGCTTAAAAGAGTTGGGGAAGATTGATCATAGATCATCAGATATCAATTTGAATAAACCACTTTGAAATTCATATCCGTTTGCTTAAGTGAGAGTTTATTCCAACGATGACAGAATTACCCATATTATAAGAGTAATTTGAACGGAACATTTTTTTATTACTAATTGTAATAAATTAAATATAGAGGACAAAAGACAGTTGTATACAAAAAAGCAAATTGCATACTTATGTAACATGGTATTTCAATTATCTTTAAACTTAAATTATCAAACTCAACATTTAATATAAAAATTGGATGACGTGGCTAAACAGAAGCAAAACTCTTGCTTCGAAAATTACATATGTTATAGATTACTAAACATTACATATGTTATAGATTACTAAACACATTTATTTTCCTATATGGCTAGGCAGATAGCTCAAAAAATGTGGAATGTGATCCGGTAAAATGTGATGACAAAGGGTTTGTACAAATCGTACATTTCGCACCATCATGGCTTGGACTGGTATCCCCATGGATTGGTGCTTGCCCATTTCCATTGGTCCCTGCACATCTCCTGAATACCATATTTTGCCCTGAAAAAAGCACCAAAGTAGCTGAAAGAACTATCGTCGCCAAGAGACATACAAACATTATCAGACATTTATCAGCAATATAACCATGGCCATAGGATAGTCAGAGTAGTAGTACAATCAAGTAAGTTCTAGAGGATCCATCTCATAGAAAAAGTTGTAGCATCAGGAACATGAAAGAATGCCGCCAATGTAATGCAACTTAAAATGCATGTAAAAAGCATAAAATAACTGCATACTTCCATCCAAGTTCTTTCTCTGCTTTATCTGTAGAAGCATAAACAGCAGTAGCGTCTCCTGGCCTCCTTGGGCATAGCTTAATGGGGATTTTCTAAAATACATAACATAAGAAAAAATTAGCATTTTCCCAATATATCCAACAGAGAAGTGGGAGGGGGAGTCACCTTGCCAGAAGCTTTCTCAAATGCAGCGACCATTTCGAGCACAGATGTACCACAGCCCGTCCCCAAGTTGTAGGCCGTGCAACCTAGAAGAGTAATCTGTTAATACACTTTTGCCTTACCCAAATGCTAAAGCACGATTGTTGTAGAAAACCCAAGACAATGTATTGGCTCAAAAACATGGAAATTGTTGAATTCACAACAAACAATTAACAGGTGGTAGCAAATTCATTAACATCTAAGTGTGTATGATGAAAAACGATAACCTATATTCTTTGTTGTGAAAAGCTTCCGAAGCGCAGCAATGTGACCATCTGCCAAGTCCATGACATGGATGTAATCTCGGATCTGTTTATCAGAAGCACAATTGCTACTTTGTAAGCAGAATGGAAAGTCATTTCAATTAAAGTTTTGCGATGACAGAAAGTCAAATATTAGTACGAGGCTTACAAATGATTGTAAGTGGAAATACACAACTACATATGGTCTACATCAAACAGGTGCATCAGAAATCTTATCCAATCCTAATCGATATTCTTTACTGGAAAAAGAACATACCGCACTACCGTCCTTTGTTGGATAATCATGACCATATACGTTAAGCTCAGGCAATCTACCAACAGCTACTTGCTGTATGTACGGCATGAGATTGTTTGGGATACCCTTTGGATCTTCACCAATTCTACCACTCTCATGAGCCCCAACAGGATTGAAGTACCTAAGTAGTATAATTCTCCAATCTGGCTCTGCCAACTGAATATCTCGAGCAATTTCCTCAGAGAAAAGCTAGAAAGATAAAACAAATAAAATGTCAGGGAAAAAAGAAAAAGCACTCCTCTGAACACAAGAAAACCCATGGGTGTTATAGAAAGAATTGCTATAGAAAACTTTAATAAGACAATATTTCTACCTTGGTCCTTCCATAGGGATTCATAGCTTGCAACTTGAAATCCTCAACACAAGGTATTTTTTCAGGTTGACCATAAACAGTTGCAGATGATGAGAAAACCATCTACTTCCCCACATGAAAATATTACTTATGTCAGTAGGGGTAGAGCATAACAACAAGCGACGAAATCCATACAAAAAGGTGCACACGCTGAGACTAAGCATTTCTGTATTAAAGTTCAACAGCTGGAGATGAATGCTATAACTACTCAGGACAGGTAAAAGAATCAGACACTGAACATTACAACCTTCAGAATTTAGTGGTTAGATATCTTATTCACTTCTGGATATCTGCTATTCCTATTTGCCATCATATAACTCACAGGTGCTAGATTCTAAAACAAGACAAATAAGCTCAAGAAATTAAATCAGAGGTGCACCTTTTTGCAATTGTATTTCGCCATAACCTCGTAAAGATTGATAGTACCAACTAGATTGTTATCGAAATAGCGGCGAGGATGCGCAACACTCTCCCCAACAGCTTTTAGGCCAGCAAAATGGATCACGGCATCAAATCTGTCTCAAATTAGGCAAAAATGGCATCACAAAAGAACGCTCTGAAAAAGTCTCAAATTCTTTTTCCTTAAAAAGTTTTCAGGAAAAGAAAAAAAAAAAAAAAAAGATTTTAAAAGATCCACAAGTATCTTATTTGTTTTTTTTTTTGAATGATTCACACGTATCTATGGAGATCTTTTACATTAAATCTCCAGAACAAGAAAGTGAATAAAATTAAAAATCTTAGCACTGCTGGCAAAACCGAAGATCACCCTACAATTGGTATAATCGAGTTGAAATATATTAAAACTAGAAAAAGGCGTCTCAGATTAATTAACAGACCGTGTTCGAGAAAAGAGCTTCTCCAAGTCATCTTTGTTCCGAAGATCACCCTGCAACCAAACCAACACATAGTACGATGAAATCAAGCCAAAACCCATTCATTCGACACTAACAATAAACCGCTTGGAGAATGGATGAAAATACGAAATTACGAATGCCCCCATTCATTTACACTAACAAAATTTAATTGAGTTCTATCACTTGCCCTCAGTAAACCTTAATCGAGTTCTCTTACTAGAAAATAAAAAATGAGCATTACCAGTAATTACGTTTATTCTTTAACTCATTTTCTCGAAAGCCAAAATACAACAGATTATAGAGACTCAAAGGGGAAAAATAGAAAGAAAGAGGGAAATCTGATACCAGATGGAATTGGAGTTTCTGAGAAAGTTCCGGCCCCACCAAGTCCCGGATCCTATCAACTGCCACCGTAACAGAATTGTCAAGATTGTCAAAGATGGAAACCCTAAACCCCTCCTTAAGCAGCTGGACGACGGTGTGAGAGCCGATGAACCCGGCCCCGCCGGTCACCAGAATCTTCCGCTCCGACGATGCCATCTTAAACCACAGCAAAACGGAATAATCTATCGAGAAAAAGCAGCAGTGAGAGAGAGAGAGAGAGAGAGAGAGAGAGAGAGCAGAAGCACGTAAGAGCGGAGATTGAGCAAATCGAGTGTGTGTGTCAGAAATAGGGTTAAAAAGCAGAGACAGTGAGGCAGAGAGAGAGAGAGAGACGCAGAAAGCAACAGTGTGTTTGCTTTGGCGCGCTTTCCATTCGGTACCGTTTTGATGGTTATAGAGTCAAATCGTGCGAGTCCGACACCCTCAACCTTAAAGCCATGGGATGATATATAAATAGGAAAACGCTGCTGGGTATCCAAGTGTACCGCTCGGGAAAACAAATTTATTTTTTTATTTTTTAAATATATAAAAATCCATTAAAAATATAAAAAAAAATTATAATTAGACGACATACTGACATAGTAGCCCTACCCATATAAATATAAAATCACTAAAAATATTATTAATTTATGATTAAAAATAATAAAAATTAATAATAATAAGTTCATAACGTATCATTTATTTATTTATTTATAATTTATTAAATCTTAACTGTCAAATTTGGCTACCGGCTAAATAAAGGAAATCCCATTATAATGACGTGTAATATAAAAACCTTAAATGGGGCCATATAATTTAAAAAATTGCTTCGTAAATCACAAAGTTTGGGCTTAAATGCCACATTCTGCAAAAATTACATCTATTTTTCCATGAAAATATCATGAGATGGTACAGGAAGGAACTTTTTGGGTTATTAACAGTGTTCTTTTCTTCCTGAGGTCCCCCTGGTTTTAGAGTTATGAGCTGCAATAGAGAGAATAGATACATACAAGATGGAATTCATGGTTAGTCAATTGAGAAAAATCCTTAATATTTAAGATGATAGGAATAAAACTATAAAAAGGAAGAATAATGCTATTTTTTATTTCAATATTTGCTGTACCCAATGGTACTGGGTGATGCGGCGAGTAGTGATACATAAAGTCGTTGAATGCGTAAGCATCGCGTAATCGTTTTGAAAAAAACTGAGCTCTATTATTAAAATTAATTTTTTTCATATGGGTTATGTATTTACTTACTTTTTTCAAAAAGATTATACGATGCTTGCATACTCCATGACTGCAAATATCATTTCTTGAACAATAATTGGTATAGTGGTATCTGACTGTATATAAACAACAATTACGCCATACATCCCATACATCAGATATATAATGCAAAATACAAAACATGTAGCTGTAGATGCAAGGACAGTTGTCATAAGAGGACTGCTTTGCTGGATGAAGTAAAGACTACAGATGCCATCACCAAATATGCATTCTAAGAAGAATATGGATCACCCACTTTGCTTTCTTACAGAATGGCATATATCATCGAGCATCATATGTACAAGCTCTAGTCAACTTCAGGATAATGTTCAGAATAAAGAGCACCAACTACCACATTTCACCATGATTCATTGATTCCTCTAAACTAACCTTCTCCGTTCGGAAAATCTACATCTCACAGCATTCAAGTCGATTTAGCTTACCTTTGATTGGATATGAAGTCCATTATACTCGAAAGATTACTAGTTATCAGAAATGGATCTTATCCACTCAAGGAATAGCATAGAGCAAATCCAATAAACACCTATTTAAATCCGTTTCTCTCCATTGAATGTAGTTCACGAGCCTGTGATACATTTTATAGCATACACACGATAGAAAATACCAACCAAGAAAAGCAATCCAATTCAGTCATAATATAACTCTAATGAATTAATCATATAGGGTATATCATGTACCAGAAGTTAGGATGATCAACTTGAAATATAGATTTCCATTTCATACACTTCAAATCTCTGAAAAGTGTTGGTTTGTCCGCCACAGAAATGCAGGGCCGTTAAGAAGACAAAAGGCACCAATTCGAGATCTTATAAGCATAACACAGCCATCAATACTGCTTAAGCAAGCCTGATAGAATGTAAGTTGATCAGACTGATGCTGTATACAAAGAATCAAATTGAGAAATTTGTTAGCAACCTTATCTTCGTTACTCAATCATTTCAAGGTATCAACATTGTATCTGCACAAATATTGGCATTTGGATATACAGTTGTAGATACTGATTTACCACATCTAACAGAGACTGAATCCTCTTATAAGTAGCCCATCTTTCGAGAGGGATAAAAACAACTGAAGTTTCAGGTCTACGAAAGAAAGAGAGGAAACTACACTTCAGGTTTGGGAAGTCTGTGTTATAGACATCTTGTCTGTAACAAGCATATGAGACAGTACATTCATGTGATCTGTAAAAAAATATCAACAGCAACATGGGATGGTTGGCTTTACCAGCCTTCGGGGAATTCTTTTTTCCTTATTCTAGGAGTATTATTAAAGATCATTGCCGAGTTCCTTAGTACAGATTCTGCTGCTACCATACACATAAATACTTTGTTGAATATAAGTTAGAGGAGAACAGAAAAACACGGTTGTTGGATGCCTTACATGATCATTGATATTTATAAATCCACTTTGTTCTACCTTTATTGATTATATCATTCAAAAAAGATAGATCAGAAGGCGAGCAACCGTGACCTGTATCCACCATATTTAGTGAAACCCTATGGACTTTGTTTTTCTTGCAAACTTGACTCGTGTCCTCTTCAACTTCCAATGATAAAGAAGTTGTACACAGATTGTCAGATGCTTTGCCCATCATAACACCTGAGACATAATCCCCTAACCTTCTAGGAAATTCAAGAATTTGCAAGTGACGGGAAGGACTTCAACAGAATTACATATTGGATTTGTGCAAGCAGATGCATCCAAGGGAAAATCCAAAGGGGCTAACAAGGGCTCGTGTGCTTTATCATGGTTAGCATTGTCCATGCAAGACGTAGTGGTCAAGACAGCTGTAGCAGCAGCATTGGTTCCATCAAACTGTGTCCCATTTAGTGGATTTCTTGGTTCAGTGTCCCCCTCTTTGTGAAATCTTGCCGGTAGATTCTGTCATTGAACAAATCTCTCTTCCATAAGCATTTCCAAGAACCAAATATGTAGAACAAAAACGTCAACACTTGCCACTGTGATTAAGAGAGAACATTTCATCGAGACCCTGTCCCTCTAAGTGTTAACCTCCATGAATTCAAGATTTTTTTTAGAACTGAGGAAATTGGAATATGTAGGTATGGTTTCCAGACTGCAGAAATCATGAAAATACATTTGCGAATATATCTATGTTTGCAGTTTCCAGGCTGCAAAATAGGTTCCCTAGCTAGAGCACTACAGCATTTACCTCTCTCTCGGCAGATATATGCATATAGGTTCCCTAAAAATATTTGCGAAGGGATCAACATCCTCCAGTTTCCGGACTGCAAAAGAGGTTCCCTAAATATTTGCCAATATTTCTACTTTTGCAGAGAGAGAGAGAGAGAGAGAGAGAGCTTAGAACAATAAGTTGGGAGTGAGTGCACTCATCAAATATGTTAGACGCCAGTAAGTACGCAATGGGGGTACTTACACGAGTAAGAAATGGGGCTTATTTTCTTCGTAAACTTTTAGCAATGTATAAACTGGAAAACTTTGCATTGCAGCTCCTCCTATTAATTAATATTCTTCATGTTTGTTTTACAAATCCTATATAGCTACCTGGAACTTCTGGCAGTGAATATGTCAAAATGGATTTTATTCAATATCCTTTCTGAGGATTTTATCCCCTTATATAGAACATCAGTACATGACTATGTACTGTCTAATTTGAGCGGGAAGAGCCCCTACAATTACGCCTGATTTTTAGGCCGCAGCGCCGTATGTAGCCTCCCCCTATTTAGCAGCTTTGACTAGCCTACCTATATATATAAACTAAACTGCTACAATTGTATAGTATCACAGATATTACAAATAAAAGATGGACTGTTATACGTTGACAGCCCCCCTCAAATTGATGCCCGTAGATCAACAAGCATCAATTTGCTACTTAGGAAGTAATGTCGATGACGAGTGAGAGCCTTGGTGAAAATATCAGCAATTTGTAGTTCAGTAGAAACATGTGGAAGAGTGATAACACGAGCTTCAAATGCTTCACGGATAGAGTGACAATCGACTTCAATATGTTTCGTGCGTTCATGATAGACAGGATTGGCAGTGATCTGAATAGCACTCGTATTATCGGCATGTAGAGGTGTGGGATCGGTCTCAGAAAAATCTAGCTCAGCAAGCATACCTCGAAGCCAAATAATTTCAGAACAAGCTAAAGACATCGCTCGGTATTCAGATTCCGTAGAAGACTTAGAAACTCGGTCTTGTTTCTTACTCTTCCAAGAGACCAATGCATTATCTAAGAACACACACCAACCAGTGATGGAACGACGTGTATCCGCACAACCAGCCCAATCAGCATCGCTATAAGCAGCAAGACGAGTCGAGTTGCCGGCTGGGAAGAATAAACCACGAGCAGAAGTGCCATTAACATATCATATGATCCTACGAACAGCAGCCAGATGAAGATGACGAGGAGTTTGAAGAAACTGACTGACTTGCTGTACAGCAAAAGAAATGTCTGGTCTAGTAATAGTGAGATAAACAAGACTACCCACCAACTTTCGATATAAACTGGGATCAGAAAGTAAGTCATCCTCCTCTTTGTGAAGCTTGACATTTAATTCCATAGGAGTATCCACAAAAGTAGCCTCCTGTAGACCAGCTGTAGCCACCAAGTCACTAGCATACTTATGTTGATTGAGTGAAATACCAGAGGGACTACGATGCACCTCAAGACCAAGAAAATATGTGAGAGATCCAAGATCTTTCATATGAAAGGACTCTAAGAGATGAGTCTTGAGCTGGCCAAGTAAGACAGAATCGGAACCAGTGATCACAATATCATCAACATAGACTAAAAGAACAACAATACCCATGTTTGATTTCCGAAGAAACAATGAAGTATCATACTTGCTCTGCTTGAATGAAAATTGTAATAAAGTTGTGCGGAATTTATCAAACCAAGCCCTCGGAGCCTGTTTGAGACCATAAAGAGAGCGACGAAGCTTACACACATGTGAAGTCGAAGAGGTGAACAATCCCGGGGGTGGCTTCATATAAATACACTCTTTAAGATCTCCATGAAGGAAAGCATTCTTAACATCCATCTGATGTAGTGACCAATCACTGGAAGCAGCAAGAGCTAAAATTATACGAACAGTAGTCATCTTAGCCACAGGAGCAAAGGTCTCTTCATAATTGACACCATATTCTTGATTATTCCCGAGTGCAACAAGCCGAGCTTTGTAACGATCTAAACTTCCATCAGATTGGATTTTGACTGAATAAACCCATTTGCACCCCAGAGGAACAATGGTAGGAGGACACGGCTCAATGTCCCAGGTGTGGTTGGCCTTTAAAGCGTCAATTTCTTCCTGCATAGCTTGTCGCCAACAATCATGCTTGACAGCTTGTGAGTAGCATGTGGGAATATCAAAATTGGATAATGTAGTAGTAAGAGCAGAAACAAACCACCCATACCTATCCGGAGGTACTGATATTCGAGAAGAGCGACGTACCAAGTGCTCTGAAGGTGCTGCAACTGATTGATCCTGGAGCATGGTAGGATCAGATATTGGTTGAGCCACCGGAAGAGACTGTGAGTGGGAGCGTCTTGTATACACAATACCTGGTTTAAAACGGGAGCTGACTGGATGAAGATCTGAGACCTGCTGTTCAAAAGATGGGAGGACCACAGTAGAAGAAGAAGAAGAAGGTATAGAAGACACAGGAAAGAAATGTTGATTTTCAAAGAAAATAACATTCCGAGAAATGCGCGTATGATGTAAAGTGGGATCATAGCAAACAAATCCCTTTTGACACACATTATATCCCAAGAATGCACATTTAACAGATTGAGCAGATAATTTATGTCGCTCATGAGGAGATAAATGGACAAAACATACACAACCAAAGATACGAAGATTATCATAACTCGGTTGTTTAGCAAACAAGTGAAAATAGGGAGACTCCATGTGTAAGACTTGGAAAGGTAAACGATTAATCAAGTGAGTAGCAGTTTTCAGAGCCTCGACCCAGAACATGGATGGAACAAATGATTCTAACAAGAGTGTACGTACCACATCAAGAAGATGCCGATTTTTGCGTTCGGCTACTCCATTTTGTTGGGGAGTAGCAGGACATGAACGTTGATGAATAATACCTTTAGAAGCCAAGAATGCCTGAAACTCTGCAGACAAATATTCACCACCAGAATCTGTGCGTAATGTCTTAATAGTCGCAGAGAATTGATTGTCAATATACGTAAAAAACTCAGTGAAAGTACGAAAAACCTCAGATTTAGAGCGAAGAAAATAAACCCAAGTGAATCTGCTATAATCATCAATGAAAGTCACATAATATTTAAATTTTTCACGTGAACTAACCGGGGAAGGTCCCCAAACATCACTATGGATAAGATTAAAACAGTGAGAAGCTCTACTAGCATGTAACGGAAATGGAAGAATTTTACTTTTACCAAGTTTACAAGAATCACATTGAAGAGATAAAGAAGAACGTTCTTCATTATCAAGAAAACCCGAGTGCAATACATGAGATAAAATCTGAGCATTGGGATGGCCTAAACGACGATGCCACATCATACTCAAAGCTGGAACATTATGATAAGTAAATGACTTAATAGACGAAACTGAAGAAAGTAGTGGAACAGGTAAAAATAGTGGAAATAAACGCCCTACTTTAGGTCCCTTCGCGATCGGCTTCCCCGTTACCTGGTCCTGCACAACACATCCATCACCAGAAAAATGAACAGCATAATTTTTATCAACTAATTGACCAACAGAAATAAGATTGGTGGAAAGTTGAGGAGCAAGAAACACATCAGTAAATTGAGAAGAGGCATCTCCGATAGCGGCTATTGGCAAAGCACTACCATTGGCAGTCTGAATGGCAGATTGACCAGCATAGGGCCGAACATGACATAAAGCAGCAGGAGTATTCGTCATATGATTAGAAGCACCCGAGTCTACATACCAAAGTTTAGTTGTATTTTTACCTTGAAACCCCATTGCAGATAATGCCGAAACTAGCATTTGTTGCACCATTTCTGGTGTGCAGTAATTGGTTGCAGGAGGTGCAAGATCTGAGGAAGCCCCTGAGGAAGAGCCGTGTGCTACAGAAGTTTGAAATGCTTGAGCCTGACGATTCTGAGGGCGTATACGACAGTCTTTGATAATGTGACCCTTTTTCTTGTAATAAGAACAGTATTTCTTAGGACAATTAGCAGCAATATGCCCGTATTCCTTGCAGCAGAAACACTGTAAGGTGCGAGAATGAACAGGTGGTCCTCGTCGTTGAGCAGCATAAGCCATAGGAGGGAACCCTGAACTACCATGAGATTGTTCCAGAGAGGCTTGAGTACTGAGCCTTTGTTCTTCACGAAGTAACTCACCAAAACAAACATCAAGAGAAGGAACAGGCGAGCGATTCAGCAGAGAAGAGCGAACAGATTCATACTCGGGGCGGAGTTTCATAAGAAATTGATCACGACGACGAGTCTCGTGAAGACTTTGAATAGTGGAAAGAGAGGCAACAGGAACATCCGCAATAACCAAATCAGAATATTCGTTCCAAAGAGTCAGAAACACTGAATAATAGTCTTGGATGGAACGATTGTCATGTGAAAACAGGGCAATTGTATGCTCTAACTGAAAACGACGAGCACCATTATCTTGATGATATACTTTCTTTAAGTAAGTCCACATGAATTGAGCAGTACGATGAGGCCGTAAGTGGGTGATAATATGTGACTCAACTGAGCCAAGAAGCCAAGACATAATTCGAGCATCAAGCACATCCCAATCCTTGGATTTATCAGGATTAGATGCACAATCAGTGCCATCAATATGCCCCCAAAGATCTTTTCCTTTAAGAAAAAGTTCAAATTGAAATGCCCACGTAGAATAATTATTTCCCGAAAACTTGGTACATACAGGTACAGTGTCCATGTTAAAGGTCGAAAATATTATAAAAAAAAAAAAATCTGAGAAGAAGATTAACCACGGTTAAAAAAAAAAGGCTGAGAAACTGAAAGGTGAAATAAAATAATTGTGGCCGACCAACTGATAATGACAGAAAAAAATAACCGAGAATGATAAATAAAGGAAGGCCCCGAGAACCTGAGAGCTGAGACCAAAAGAAAAAAATTGACTGAAACCGTGTTACTACATAAAGAAAAAAATAACCGAGAATTATAAGCAAAGGACCGTGATTAACCGAGAATTATAAGCAAATTGACCGAAACCTGAAGGACCGTGAAAGTAAAAGAGATAAACCGAAAGTGAGGTACCAAAAGCAACCAACCAAAAAGTAACCAAAAGCAAGCCACGTGAAAGAGTGAGGTACCAAAAGCAACCAACCAAAAGTAACCAAAAGCAAGCCACGTGAAAGAGTGAGGTACCGAAAGTGATAATACCTCCAGAAGCTGTGCCGACAGCTACCTTGGGTGCAGAGCACTGACTGTTGAGCTGATAGTGCCGTAACTGGAATCTATGGAAGAACAGAGAGCGCGCACAAGAGAAAGAATAGGTTGGGTCTTGTACAGAGAACCGGGAGGAGAAGAAAAAAGAAGAGACCGAAACTTTCTGAAGAGCTGGATTTCTGAAGAGCTTATACAGAGAACCGGGAGGAGAAGGAAAAAGAAGAGACCGAAGCTTTCTGAAGAGCTGGATTTCTGAAGAGCTTCAGCGGTAGCTCGGTGAGAATTTCTGTAAAAAAAATTTCTGTAGGACCACAACAATAGAGATAGACCGAAACAAAAATTTCAAGAAAGCTCTGATACCATGTCAAAATGGATTTTATTCAATATCCTTTCTGAGGATTTTATCCCCTTATATAGAACATCAGTACATGACTATGTACTGTCTAATTTGAGCGGGAAGAGCCCCTACAATTACGCCTGATTTTTAGGCCGCAGTGCCGTATGTAGCCTCCCCCTATTTAGCAGCTTTGACTAGCCTACCTATATATATAAACTAAACTGCTACAATTGTATAGTATTACAGATATTACAAATAAAAGATGGACTGTTATACGTTGACAGAATATTGAACAATAAAATAGAAATTTCAAAAGAATTTTAGGAGACTGAGCTCTTTTTTTGTCCAGCTTCTTCTACTTGAACGTCTTGTTGGGCCAGTCTACCTTCTTCAATAACCGAACACTTCATAGAAGATACAAACCCGACCAATTTCACCCGTAAATAGAGGGCATTGATGAGAACTATACTTAGAGAGAGAGAGAGGGCCAGAGGGGTGGTGGGGGGTGGGGCGAACGTACCTTACAACAGATCTTCTTTGAACAGGGGTATCAGAATTTCCATCAGACAACGAAGCACTCGAAGCGACTGTAATTTCGTCAGTTGAATCCACAGACACTCCTCCTTCTTAACCACTGCCATGATCCTTATCCTGAATCAACTACTCAGCCACAATCGCAGAATTAAGAAGGATCTTGAACATCAAACAAACGAAAAATCAATTAGCATATACGGAATATGAAAATAGATTATCATGAAAACCAACTTAGCCCTGAAGAACACACATTAATCGAAAACGCAAACCAGATTTCATGAACATTACGTCCGCTTCCTGGAAGAACCGAGTAACCGAATCCGACGATAAATCGAAGCTGCTAAAATTTACATTTGCTTCTGTTCCAACTTCCAACTAAAATTTACGTCTGCTTTTCAAGTTTGATAATTGATATGATTTGAATTTAAATTTTATACTTTTTAAGGATAAAATTTAAATTTTATATAAATGAAAGGTCATATCAATATGTGTATCTTTGCTCATATTAGTGGAGTGCGAGTGAACAAGACATTCCATTTTAATCAATAATAATGATTTATGTCTAGTTTAGTAGGCAGTTCATGTGATGGAATATTTTGTTATAAATTAAATAAAATATTATTATAATATAATCTTTTAATATTAATTTTATTTTAAAATTTAAAAAGTTAAATTATTTCTTATATTGAGTAAAAATTTAAAAAAATTGTAATAATTATATTTAATAAGATGAAATGAAATAGTTTAATTTATATAGAATTTAATGCAGTATATTTCTATAATATTTAAAATTTAAATAAAATAAATTTTAGTATTTTTTAACAAGCGATGTCATACCATTAATTAGTTGATTGTTAAATAAATTATAAAATAATTTTATGAATGCCATTATTTATATTTTTTAAAAAAGATTATAATATCTAAGATTTGAGTATAAAATGGTATGAATATGATTAAACATTACCTAGCAATAAAAATTCTAACCATTTAAACGCACCGTTTATGGGGAAGCTTACTAGACACACGTCTTATCTCTTTTAGACACAATAAATAAGAGACTCTGAATGAATAATGGACCAGCTTATAATGTTTTTTTCTTTATACTTTATTCTATCACTCGATTATAATAGATTTCAATGTCACGACACACAAGCATTCATGTGTCTTTAGACAATCAAATAAAATAAATAAGAAGTAAAGTGGAGTTAAAGTTCCACCGGGACTATTAATTCTTGTTCGAATATTAATTATCATGTTAACTCATCAAATATTGTTAATGGTTCCTTTGGTCACTTGATGGTGCCTACCTCTCACCTGTCTCAAGTATCAGTCATAGGCATTGCTTTTAAGAAAAAATCTATTTATTATTGTCTTATAATGTGATATTAGATGATAGATTCATAAATAAAATATAATAAATAGTCTCGAATTATCTAATACCACATCATAAAATGATAAAAGGATAATGAGAATTAAAATGATGAATAACATTTTTTTACTTTTAAGAGTCGAATTCTCATTCCCTTTAAAAAGAATCATAAATTATATAGAATTTCCAGGCAATCGACAACCAATATTAATATTACATGAGGTTGGATCGACAGGCGGCCACATGAGTAGTAGTTAACCTGATGAACACGGCTTCTATATGCATGTCTCTATTAATTTTAGAATATCATACCCAAAAAACATTAAAAAAAAAAAAAAAAGGAAAGAAAAGGAAAGCTCACATGTCTCGATTGAAATTCATGTCATGATCAACAGCAACCTTTACTATTTTGTTGGCTTTATCCACATTATGAATCAGCTGGCGCGCGAGTGGCCGCCTCTACCTTTAGTTCAAAGAAGTGTGCACTTGCAATTATGTACATCAATCCAAAAGCTGCCTGCAAATCCTCTATATAAACCCCCCAGTACTCCCAAATGGACCAAACCACAATCGAACACACAAAGTTGAGCTATATTGACTAAAATGATGAGGTCCTTAGCCAACCTCTTGTTGTCCATCCCTGTACTCCTTCTCTTCAGCCTCTTCTTCATCTCCTCTCTGCATGCAGCCACCTTCGAGATCCGCAATGAATGTCCTTACACTGTTTGGGCAGCAGCCAGCCCAGGCGGTGGCCGCCGCCTAGACCGGGGACAAAGCTGGACCCTCAACGTGGCTGCTGGCACTGCCATGGCTCGTATATGGGGTAGAACCAATTGCAACTTTGATGCTAGTGGTCGTGGCCGTTGCCAAACTGGGGACTGTAGTGGGGGCCTACAATGCACAGGCTGGGGTGTCCCTCCTAACACCCTGGCTGAATACGCCCTAAACCAGTTTGGTAACATGGATTTCATTGACATCTCTCTGGTGGATGGGTTCAATATCCCCATGGACTTTAGCCCAACCACGGGCAGCTGTCGTGGAATTAGATGCACTGCTGACATTAATGGGCAGTGCCCCGGAGAATTGAGGACACCAGGTGGGTGCAATAATCCCTGCACAGTTTTCAAGACCAATGAATATTGTTGCACAAATGGGTACGGCAGCTGTGGACCCACAAATTTCTCAAAGTTCTTCAAGTCTAGGTGCCCGGATGCTTATAGTTACCCTCAGGATGACCCTTCAAGCACATTTACATGCCCTGGTGGGACTAATTATAAGGTTGTTTTTTGCCCAAGAGGGTCCCCACGTTTCCCTCTGGAGATGGTTGGAGGTATGAGTGAAGAATAAGAAGAGAGAGAGTCTGGGTTCATGAGTGAGTTTTTCAAGCTTTTGAGAGCTCTATAGATTGATGAAAATAAGGTGATCTGAGAGTTGGTATTAATGTACTAGTTATTTTACTTTTGTTTGCGTGTTTCTGCTGAACTGTATATCAGAAAAATAATTGAAATAAAGAGCTGGTTTTTATCAGATAAGATCTTCATCTGCTTGTGACTTTTCCCCAGAAAAATCAAGGACATCAACTTGTCTTATATGTATTTCAACCACCCATGATTCCATGAACTCTCATTTTAGTTCCCCTGCAAATCAAAGGGGACTTCTTTCTTTGTGTCTTGTAATGCAATTACAAGTGAACATCTTTCTCCAAAATGACATGATGTGATGCATGCAGCTCGATCGGCCGATTGGTATTCTATATTGGAAAAACTCTCTCAAGTGGCCACTGCCAAACTGCTTTTACTCTTTATTATTTTGTGCTGATCATGATTGACATTTACCAGTACTTTTGTAGCTGAAGGATGGCACACCGCACATGGATTAGGACGAATATCCTTCTTGGATGCCAATCTTGACCAAACTTTTTCTTTTGGATTATTTTCATAAAGTTTTGAGGACACCTGTGCTACCAGAGGAGACATGCGTATAATTTCATTCGTCAACTTCTATAAAGCCTATTAATATTATGCAATGAATCGGATTGTTTTTTGGTGTTGAAGAGGACAATGTTGAAACGGACATGCATAAAAAATGATTCGATGAAGCCTAGCCTACCTACATTATTATGGAATTCTTTTTCTTTCTTGGGCCTGTTTCTCTCCTAGGTATTATGTAAACTTGAACCCCATTTATTTAAGAGGATGTGATTTGGGCTTCTGAACTTTGATGTCAGATAGATTATAAAAGCCCATTTCTTTAGATTTCAAGATCCATAATCCCGAATTAACGTCCGATATCATTCTCTTTTTATTATATTTTGGAAAATATTAAATGTATTTAATAAAAATTTATAAAATAAAATAATAATAATATTTTCATCACAAAAGCATTTATGAAGTAGAGATCTTCATCTATAAAAAGAATGTCACCAAATATAAATTTATAAAATATATATATAAAATTAATATCACATATATATATTTTATAAATTTATATTTGGTGACATTCTTTTTATAGATAAAGATCTCTACTTCATAAATGCTACTGCGATGAAAATATTATTATTATTTTTTTAGACAATATCGAGATGAAAATATTGAATCATATTAAGAGTAACGTTATTTATCATTTATTTTTTTATTATTTTATAATGTAATAGTAGATAATTGAAAATTATTTACTATATTTTATGTATAAATTTATAATTTAATATCACATTATAAAATGATGAAAATGTGATAAAAAAATAAATAATGAATTTTTTTTTTCTCATATTAAAATTTACGTTACTGAATCATTTAATTAAGTTGCTTAGGCAAAAAGGGATGCAATTAAATTGAAGCGCAGAGATTTTCAACGGTGAAACCTTAATACGAAAGAAACCGCGTCCGACGTCTTCGGCTACGAACTCGGGGGGCGATCGGGACGGTCTATCTCGGACCGAATTGCCTCGTTACATATATAAAACGTAGCATTCTCTGACATATTCCTCGTAAAAGATTCCGAGAAAAACAGAGAGCGAGAGAGAGATCCGAGGTACAACAGGAAAGTTTCATTTCATATTTCATCGTCCTTTTGGTCTGTCTCGTGGGGATCTGTCTGTCCTTTTCACTTTTCAAACATGCCTCAAGGAACCCTCGAAGTCCTTCTTGTTGGTGCCAAGGGACTGGAAAACACCGATTTTCTCAGTAAGTTCCACCTCGATTTTCCTTCACTTTCTCATTCGAATATCCAATCGTGATCGGTTTGGATCGAACCCGTTCTGAGATATTATCGTGTCAGTTTAAGATCTGGATTACTCTGTTCGCTAGCTATGAAAAGGAGGAAATTAAAGAAAAGGCACTGCTGAAAATGATGTTTATATAAAAATCATTGTTTTTACGTAACTTATGTGAGTGATACCTCGTCATTTAAGAACTGATCCACACCTGATTTGTGGAACTAATTTTTTTTTTCCTGTGATGGATCGATTCAATTCTCCAGCCATTATGGTAAATTCTGAAATCCATGGGATGATAACTGGCCTTGTATCTTTTACAAGTCAAAAACAGTTTTTTATTTTTGAAAACTCAGGGAACACTTTTTATCTTTTTTCTGCTTAACGAACCCGTTTCATTGACCAAACCCATCTAAATTATATCCTGAGGATCAACGTATATAGTTCATGATAACTATTAGAATATGTTTGATGATGAGGTTTGAATATTTTTGCATATGGCAGATAACATGGATCCGTATGTCATCCTCATTTGCCGCAGTCAAGAGCAAAAAAGCAGTGTTGCATCGGGTGGGTTCTAGATCTCCATTCTGCTTTCATTCTTCACATTGCATGGAAAAATCTCCGAGGTTGAACAAAACTTACTACTCGACAGAAAATTATATGACAGAAATTTCATAGGGTGATGTTAACACAACACAATACCATATAAGTGTTTTTTTTAAAGATTATTTGCATATTAATTTGTATATTCGTGCTCTTCTTCTTCTTTCTAGGTTGAGTGATATTCCCTACTCTTTTTTTTTTTTTTTTTTTAACAGGAAAAGGGACTGAACCGGAGTGGAACGAGAGTTTTGTCTTCACAATTTCAGACAGTATTTCAGAACTCACATTGAAAATAATGGACAGCGATGCTGGTAGTGGCGATGATTTTGTGGGAGAAGCAAAGTAAGAATCCTAATCTTTGATATATATTTTGACATCTCATGTTATAAAATCAATTTCTAGGTTGATTAAAGCAATTGCATTCTACCTTGTGAATATTATCCCGCCGTATGCCAACAGTAGTGTGGCATCATATTTTTAAATTGGTTTTTTATTGACCTTGAATATTCTGCTCACTTCGCAACACACTTTTTGATCTTCAAATGCAACATATAAATGAGGTCGTTTCTTCAAGTTTTAAATGCTAGTAGTGGTTTAGGAAGAGTTAGACATAAAAGGGGCTTGAAATATTTCCTAAGTTCCAAAAAAGGCAATGGATTCATTTTGAATCGCATTTCCCCCACCTTTATAGTCCTTATTTTTTCACTGAAAACTTAATTCGTAGTAGTTGGCTTAAGTGATAAAGGCCTTGGTCTTGATGGTATACTCCCTCCAGGTCTAAGGTTCAAATTCTTTTGAATGCAAACAATTTCTAAGGATCGGACTAGGGGAACTACTCCTTGAATTACCCAAAGTGCTTTTTCGGAAAACTCCTTGTTGAGGGCCTGTGTACCCCTAGGATTAGTTAGAACTTTGTTCTCTAGGACACCCGGTGCCATGATATAAAGTCTAGGCTTTCCAAGGTTTAAATGCTTATGGCTTTGAAGATTAGATTGCATGCATTTGGGTTTATTTTTTCTTCTCTCTTTTTTCTTTCCTTCCTTTTTTGAGTGAGCAAAAACCAAAGTCAATTCTTGAAGCATATACACTAATTACCCTTGCGATCATACTAAGTTAAAATGGAGATAGAGAGAGAGGCATTGGTTATTACTTTAAAAAAAAAAATGCTGACAATATTATGTAATTTTGATTAAATTAATTGAGTTTTCCTGAAAATATCTAAAAAACCAAATCTATTTGGTTTTGTTATACCTGCAGCATTCCACTAGAGCCATTGTTTATGGAAGGAAGCCTCCCTCCAGCTGCATACAATGTAGTTAAGGACGAAGAGTTTCGTGGTGAGATTAGAGTTGGCCTCACTTTCACTCCTGAGGTAATTATACTCTATAGCTTAATTAACTGATTACAGATGGTTCTGGCTCCCACAAACTGCCACTTAAGTTTATAAATTGCATCATAATTGTTGGATTTCCAGGACAGTTCCTGTTGATGTAAATTGGAGCCCTTTTCACTATAGATCGAATGTAAAAGATGACGATATTAATCAACTAATTCGACACTATTCTTCATTGATAGGTGCACCGCGAGCGAGATTTTCGTGGGGAAGAGGAAAGCTATGGTGGATGGAAAGAGTCCTCATATAGAGAATGATCAACTCAATCATTCAGCAGTTGTTTTTATAACTCCCCATTACCATTATCTGGGAATTGAAATCTTAAGCTATATGTTTTGTTCAACGATTCTAGCTTACTTTCTTGTAGTAACATTATTATGGTGCTGAGATTGACCGAGTTCTTGGTTTGAATATGTTTGTGATTGAACATCTGGTTTTGTTTGAATCAATATAAATATCTAAGCTGGTTGGTGCGTTTGAAAACAAAGTATTTTTGTGGAGACATGAGATGATCTTTTGCGTGCGGTCTGTGTAGGGTTTAAGTCTTACAGCCAATTGCGAAATATAGAACAAAGAAATGCATGAATGAGAGCAAAGATTTATTCTTACGAAATGCTTTAAACTGATTCATTACAATAAAATCTTACCAAGCTATTTCGATTGATTGTCTGAAGTCTCCAAATTAGCCACCAGATTACCAGAATGTTACAATTATATCGTCTATCCTACATAATATTCGAACGTAAAGGAACATGATTTGCAAGTCCAAAGAACTTCTTCATGACTTGTCAATTTGAAAATACAAAATGAGATGAAATAAAGGACATCTTACAACAGTAGTCCGTCTCAAAATACTGTCTCTCTTCGTAGATCTTCTAAGCAGATGATAGAGCACGAAGCTAGTTACATATATCACAAAAGACAAAATATCAAAAGCATGAAAGTGGGGATTTCATTAGCAGGTTACTACTGATTATCCCAGACAACTAGCTGCCTTTATCCTAGAAGTTAACCTTTCATTGAATCACCCTGCGAGCAAGGTTTTTGAGAACCAATTACTTCGCAACTGGGCAAGCTCACATTTCCTGGGGCCAGGAATGAGCTCATGGATGGCTTATTTCCTGCCACGGCTTGTTCGGGTGAAGCAAAATGGGATGAGCCAAAATCTGGCAATGCCAAACCACCATTCCTCCTCGTGTGAGAGATGTCAAGTTGTTCCTGGAAGGTTCCTTGAACTGCCAAATTATCTTCCACCGGTATTGCACCTGTAAGAGTCTTGATTGCGAATTCTAGACATGGGTCCGACCAAGAATACACGAAAGGAAAGGAGAGTTGCGGTTCTGGCAAGATTTCAGATTTTGCTACTTGCGGTTGTTCTTTGGGAACAATTTGGAGTTCAAGAGACATTTCGCTCTTGTTTGATGACTCTCCAAGTACTTGGGTTTTTATGTTGTTAAAATCATGATGTGCAAGCTCCATGTTTAGCCCATCCTCCAGCTGCTGGGATGATCTATCTGCCAAAACCACAGTTAGAGTGGCTTCACTTTCACAAGACTGTCTACTTGCATTTTTAATAGCTTGTTCACTGAAAAGGGAGTTGGCCAACAACTCAGGTTCAAACCCAGCAAGCCGTTTCGAAGACCGTCGAGGCAAGTTAAGCTCTTTATTGTTTTTGGAGTTTTTGGACTTCCTCGAGTCAGCCTGAGTTTTTCTGTTGTTGCTCTTTCTTAACACACCCTCGAGCAATTTCTCTTTTTCCAGGATATTATCAGCAGGAGTCAAAACAACCCTGTTATTAATAGCGTCCTCCAGTGGTAAGGCACCTGTAAGAGTCTTGATTGCAAATTCCAGGCATGGGTCCGACCAAGAATTCCCAAATGGACAGCAGTACTCTTGTGCTTGTTTCTCACAGTCCATTTTTTCAGTTTCCAGCATCTCCAGTTGCCCTTTAGAAGCAGCTTTGTTTTCAAGAGGCTTTTTACTCTCGCCTTGTGGCTCTCCATGTAACGCATCGCCCAAGTCTGTAAAGCCATGATGTGCACTCAAAATTTCTTGACCATCCCTGAGTTGCTGAGATGATGGATCTCCATGTAATGCATCACTCATGTCTGTAGAACCAAGATGAGCATTAACTATTTCCTTCCCATAATCAAGTTGCCGAGATGCACCATTTGACAAACCATGCGGAGCCAAAGCTGAAATTTGATAGGATCCACTTTCACCAAACTTACCAGAAACTTGAAAAGCTTTTTGATTGGTAACTGAGTTCACAACCTGCCCAGGTTCAAGCCCAGCAAGTCGTTTTGAAGACCGGCAAGGCAAGTTAAACTCTTTCTTATTTTTCGACTTGCTCAGAGTAATCTCATTTTTCCTACTGCTGCCCCTTTCCTTCACATTCTCGAGGTCGTTCTTCTCTTGCAGAATATCAAATGCAGGAGTTGAAACATGCCCATTATTAACAGCAAGGTTTTCTGGCTGACTTTTTCTCTTGGATCTGTCAGATTTTGGCAATGCTGGCCTGCCTGGATCTCTATTTTCCTTCGTTTCAGCAGACTCCTTGACTGCCCTCATTGAATGCTTGTCTTGGACAATCTCAACCGTGGAACCAGAAGCATCTCTCTGTTCAGCAGATACGTCATTTTCTCGCCCCCTCTTTGAGCTCTTGCTTTCTGCCAATTCTAAACTGCTCTTATTAGAACTTCCCTGATCTGCATTGAAAAGTTCAACACAGAAAGCAACTTCAGATAAATTGTTCACTATTGAACCCCTTGGACTTAGACAAACTTTTAATATAATTGGTCAATGACGTTGCGAGTGTGTCATCCAAGACCTCTCACCTGCAAAAAGCCTCCGCTTGGTAGCTGGGTGATTTAATTTATGCCTTTTTACCATAGATGGTGGCTATAAGATGGACAAAAGGAAAAGAAGAAAACAAGATTATAGAATCAGAATTTTCCTCTGGAATAAAGTCTCCACTGAAAATTAAAAAAGGGAAAAAAAAAAAAAAATAAAAGAAAGGAAAAGAGTATAATCAATATGATTGGCTACCTTGGCCGGCCATATCCCTATGGGTTGATAGTTACGGTATATGAGAATCAGGCTTGAGGGAGATCTCGGTATTCAGAATATCAAAGAAAGAACTTCAGAAAAAATACACTTGGTGTTTGTGGAGGAAGGTGAAAAGGAATGAATTAAAGGTGAGTGACAGCCAACTCTTTTCAATATGGTTGGAATAAATCTATCATTCGCTAGAAATGCATAAAATTGACATGCTTGAAATTGAGCCTGTAATTCAAAGAACCAAAAACTGCAAACCAAATTCAGATGTAACAGTTGAATAAATAGAAATTCATTTTAAGCATGCTGAATGTAAAGTTTTTCATATAATATGACGAAAATGGAAAAGTATATATATATTTTTTTTCAGAGTCAGTACATAATATTGATGGGTAAGCCAAGAAACTGTACACCAAGGCTGTGTTTGGGTAGTGGAGTGATACTACTATTTAATATTTTATCATTACTTTTCACTACTTTATACTACTATTCACTATTATTCAATATTTTATCATTACTTTTTCACCACTTTCTCACTACTATTCACAGATCATTTGAGATCACCAGCTATCCAAACGTAGCCTAAGAGGGTTCTTGTCGCATGTTTTAGAAAGTTGATACAAGATTAACTGAAAAACTGGGGAAACCATAAAATGACCTGGTATCAATAATATATTACTTGGAATGCTATGGTCAGACCAAGCCAAACTGAGCACTGAGGCGTTCAAAATTTATTCATTTCCTTTGTTGCAGTTTTAAGTTCAAGTTTCATTAATTACTTCTTGAATGAGCCCAGAATGGTTCACAAACTCGCTTGCGTTGTGTTGTTAAGTAAATTAATTTAATTTAAAACCTATATTTTCTAATAGGTAGAGGACTGAGGCCTTCAAAATTAGTTCATTTAGTTTGTTTCAGTTTATGCTCAAGGTTCATTCATTGACATCTTGAATGAGCAAGAACAGGTTCACACACTCAGTTGGGTTGCGTTGTTAAGTAACTTATTTTAATATAATTAAAAACCTGCTTTGAGACAAGGGATATGGAGAAGGCCTTTGATCATGTTAATTGGGACTTTTTGGTTTATATTCTCGGTAGATTTGGTTTTGGGAAGAGGTGGTGCAATTGAATGAAACATTGCATCACTACTGCTAGATTCTAGGTGATAGTTAATGGTACTCCTGAGTGTTTCTTCTACAGTTCCTGTGGTTTGAGACAAGGAGATCTTCTATCTCCCTTTCTCTTCATTTTAGTTAAGAATGCGTTGAGCAGAATGTTGGAGGCAATGGTGGGTGGGTCTTTTTTGTTTGGCTTTTCAGTTGGTGGTTCTTCATCTAGGAGCGTCAATGTATCTCACCTTCTCTTTGCTGCCGATACTTTAATTCTCTGTAAGCCGGAACCTAATTAGATCCGTTCATTGAGAGCTCTTTTGCTTTGCTTTGAAGGTGCTTCTGGCCTTAAAGTGAATTTTTCTAAATCTGAATTGGTTCTGGTTGGCTTGGTAAATCATATTGGAGACTTGGCTGAAATCTTCGGTTGTAAGGTGTCGTCTTTGCGTATGAAGTACCTTGGTCTTCCATTGGGGGCTCCTCATAAATCCAGGTAATATGGGATGGTGTTTAAAAGATTGAGAATAGATTGGCAGGTTGGAAAAGAATGTATCTGTCTAGAGGGGGAAGAATCACTTTAATTTATTTTCTATCTTTATTCCCGATACCTGCTGGTGTGGCTAATAGAATGGAAAAGATCTTTCGGGCTTTCTTGTGTGGAGGGAGAACTAGTTCCATTTGATCAAATCGGACAAGATTTGTAAACCCCCCCCCCTCAAAAAAAAAAAATATTGTGGAGGTTTGGGGATAAGAAACCTGAGTATTTTCAATAAGGTATTACTAGAAAAATGGTTGTGGCGGTACCATCAAGAAATAGATGCATATGGAGGATTGTTGTTGAAGCTAAATTTTGCAGTATTTGGGGAGGTTGGAACATGAAGTGCGAGGAGCGTATGGTGTGGGAGTATGGAAATTTATTAGGAAGGGTTGGGAGGATTTCATTCGTAATTTCAGATTTGTGGTGGGTCGAGGAACCAGGGTCAGATTCTGGTTCGATGTTTGGTGCGAAGATATTGCTTTAAAGGAGGCCTTCCCTTCTCTTTTCAGAATTACATTGAATTAGGAAGCTTTTATAGCTGAATACATGGACACTTCGCTTGGCCTGGTGCAGTGGAACATGAGATTCATCCGAGCTATTCAAGATTGGGAAGTGGGGGATATTTCTGATTTTTTCAGCACCTTGTATGCATTGAAATTGGAGCGTGTTGGGGAGGATAAATTCCTTATACAATTGTATGTCATCCCATTCATCTACTGTTTTTCTTGGAACACATTTGGGAAAATAAAGTGCCTCTAAAAGTGTTGTGTTTTTTTTTTTTTTTTTTTTTTTTTTTTTTTTTTTTTTTGGCCTCTCACAAGAAAATTTTGACCATTGATAAGTTGAGGAAGCATGCTGTTATTATCATGGATTAGTGCTTTGTGTAAAAGGAATGGAGAATCGGCGAATCATCTTCTTCTCCATTGTGATGTGGTTAAGGCTTTATGGGATGAGATCTTTATTAGGCTGGACATTGCTTGGGTGATGCCCATGAGGGTGGTGGATCTTTTGGCTTGTTGGAATGGAATTCAGGGTCATCATCAAGTAGCGGTTGTTTGGAAGTTGGTGCCATTATGTCTTATGTGGTGCATATGGATTGAGAGGAATGGCATTGTTTTGAAAATAGAGAACACTCCTTTCCCCTCGCACGCGCCCCGGGGGGAGGGGGGGTGTGGATTAGAGACTTATTTTTCCATTCTTTGTTACTTTGGGCTAAGGCTATTGTATTAGAGGGGGTCAACTTTAATAATTGTCATGCTTTGTTTTCTAGTCTGTAGACTATAATTAGGTACTTCCCTCTTGTATACTACCTGTGTACTTGGGCTTTGCCTAATTATGAAGATCAATAAATATTCTTACAAAGCCCTAATTATGAAGATCAATAAATATTCTTACTTATAAAAAAAAATATAAAATGAAAAACCTGTATTTGTTTTACAAGTAACAATACTGAATTTCATTATCAGCACAAAAGGGTGCTAACCGAGTACATTGGAAGCACACACATGTAAATGCCCATCTAAGAAGGTCAAAACCCATATTTCTACGCTGTTAGTGCATGCTAGACATCAAACTATATTTTTTCTAATTTCTTCATTTTCAATAGTAATAAGTTCGATCAAATAAAGTAAGAGAAATTAATTTATGCATGTTTTTTTTTTTTTTTTGATAGATAAAAGATATTTTATTGATCCACGTAAATAGGCAAAGCCCCGAGTACACAGGAAGTATACAAGAAAAAGCCTAATTACAAACTACGTGCTACGGATAGAATTAATTTATGCATGTTAAATATGGTAAGTGTTATCTTTGGTGTTTGCAAACAAAATTGAGATGAGCATGGGCTTAATCAAGCTTAGTTTGCTGGGTAATCAAACTCAAATTCGAGCTTGAGCTTGGTTTGTTTGGAAATGAAGGAGCTCAAAATGAGCATGTTAAGAAGGCAAGCTTGAGCTACTCATGAGCAGATTAATTCATTTTATGGCCTAATTAGTTATTATTATATACAGTATTTGAAGCAACAAATGATGTATTATGCCATTTTTATTAATACTAAAAGAAGAGTTCGCATTGCCCAAGCAGACTAATATTGATATCTTACTAGTTGTTGAATTTTCTTTACATATAAAAAAACATATTGATATCTTACTAAATTCATAAATCCCATAAGCCCAAAATTTTGGTTTTTTCACATGTTTAGTAAAAATAGGAGGAAGACAAAGTGAATGATATAGCTGAAAACAGCACAACATAGAACTCATTATCTGAAGCACCAAGCAAGGTGCAGACTTACTGAGAATTCACTGTTAATCAATTCTTCATTGTTGATGCAACTTTCCTTTGGTTTGAATGTATATCTACTTATCTCTCCGGTTTCCAAATAGCGCAAAGCTTCCTTTTTGGAGCGGAACAAATATCCATTTTCTGGATCCTTGTAGAACTGTGGCAAGTAGGAATAAATCAAAATTTAAACAATGTGCTAAGACTTGGATAACGTTAGTACAAAACTCATTAAATAAATGCACCTAGTTGAAAGTACTGTTAAAGCTAGATTGGATGCACAATTGGCATAGATACACATCTGTAGCTAGGGTTTTTTTTTTTTTTTTTTTTGGGGGGGGGGGGGGGGGGGGAGAAGTGCACGGCAATTGGACCAAATTTGAGCATAAGAAATTCCATACCGGGTCCCTTCTAATTCCATATGCATTCCGCCTAATCTTGATTTCCTTTGTCCACCCTGCCGGTAAATCTGACACCATTTGTTTCTCAACCACAGCCTAGAAAATACTTGGACTATTAGAGATGCATTTCAGATTAACCAATAGTACTGGCAGAAATCGGTATGTATACAATACCAAACCCTTCTTTTGTTCCATAATATACTGAGGTTATGTTTCAGTATATACTACAAACATTTCTTACTACTGGGGCATTAATGATTGTCATCTCGTCCAAGGACGAGAAACAACGCCTTTTTAGTTTGGACACAACAGGCCAATTCTGATTTAAGTTAAGGAATTAATGTAAGGCTGAAAAAGAATACTCTGGGAAATGTTTTGTGCCAAAAATTGAAGTTCAATCAGCAATGTTTTTAAATATTTACAAAGTACCCACCGCCTGTTAACTTTTCCTTTTTATTATTTTTAACAGATTTTTTTTTCCTGGTTCTTTTCTTTTACTTTAAATTCATAGAAATAGAAGAAATAAACTCTATTTGGTTGCATAAAATGCATGACAAGAGTTTTTAGTCACTGGTGATCATTAAGAAAGGTGAGAAGTGTTACTTATCAAAAAAAAGAAAGGTGAGAAGTGTTGTCGTAAGATCTCCACCGCATAAAGTTTCTGGCAGTGATAAGGAGTTAACGAGTATTTGGCAATAACCTTATTTAGAGTATTGGCAGGCTAGACTTTAAGATTAATGATCTGGTATTGAAGCTAACATTGTAACATCCCAAACTTTTGAGGTTTATATTTTAGTAAAGTTAGGGTTTACACTATGATTGGGGTTTCTATTTACAGAGAGTAAACTAGGGTTAGATCTAAAATTTGGCCTTGGCACTTGAGCCAGTATTCTTTCCTTGAGGTTAATTATTGGGAACATAGGAGTAGACCCTTGTTACGGAGAATTAAAGTTAGGAAGATTTAGAAACCAACCTAACCTGTTAGGCCCAAACCCACCAAGCCCATGTAATGATGAATAAGCCAAGAATTATCCTTGCCAAACCCATATAGCCCATAAAAGTGAGTCCACATATGTTATACCCGAAACCTACTTGCACTATACTTCTAGTTGCAAGCACAAGTCTAGTTCTACTCCAAGTCACCTATTCCTACTCCAAGTCTCCAACCACAACTCCTAGGGCAACTATGATTCCAAATTGCATTCAAACACTCGACTGAAGCCACAACACCTGGACTACCACACCCCTCGGACTCTACACCCTCCAAACTCTATTTATAGACCTCATATAAGAGCCTACCTACCATTAGATGAGCCCCAACTCAGGCCCCCTCCAAGGCCATGAAGTTCTTCTATATTTTGTGATAAAACCAAAAGCCCTATAGTACCGCACAACATACACACTTTCCTGCCCTTGGTTCAGTTTAAAGATTAGAGAAACACACGATTAGCTTAAGTTGCACAAGGACCAAGGTAAGGGACAATCATCATGTTCTTCTACACATCGCTTTATGGTAAATTATAGTCTTTTTTTTAAATGTATATATGTGGTCAATGTTTTGAAAGGTATATATGTATCTATTGAGCCCTTCATTGATAGCCCCTTTTTACGATGGAAGGTGTTACATGGTTTTTGAACTGTATTACTAATTGTGTGACTGAAGACTATATTGTAACGCCCCAATGAAAAGTCCAAATCACATGGCTGATACTCTAAAAGGACTAGTTAATGATACAATTGGAGCCCCATTGGAACCTTATAAAGAGCAAGGTAGGTGATGTATGAGATCCCACATTGCTTATGAATGAGAAGTTATTGCTCTTTATAAGGTTCCAATGGGATTTCAATTGTATCATTGAATAATCCTTTTAGGGTATAGGCCATGTGGTTTAGGCCTTCCATTGGTGAGTTACATATATAGTATGCCTACTTATTTTAAAGAATGAAAGGTAAGGCAAGTTTAAAGAAATGAAAATGAATAATTGCATGTGTTTGATGAGGTTAATGAATTGGTCATATGAGGATGAGAATGGTACCTTAAGGTTGGGACAGATAGCAACACCGAAATGCATCACTGGCAGTGCACCTAGTGATGGCCCATTCCTGAGGTTCAGTTCTATCCGGTCACTCCAAGAATAACCATTGATCGCAAGGGTTGCTAACCCTAACACATGAGGGTTAGCAGTGTGTAAATGGCTACTAAGGATAAGGTTAAGGTAACAAATGATTAATGATTGAGGTTGAGGACAAGAAGATTTTATTTTCTTTATACTGTGAGGCAAATATTTTATGCATTCTTAAAGGTAAGTTTTTCTTAAAGAATGATGATTTTTAACTAAAAACCCTATGGTTCTTACTGAGCATTTGACTCATTTTAGTTTTTTTAATGTTTTTTCCACCCCAAAGGAGGAAGGTTTAGAGGATGCCATGAGCGAGGATGTTGTCTAGGAGGGTAACATTAACAATGAGACTTGAGATTCTTATAGCCACACCAAACTCTCACTTTCCTTGGAAAAAATTATGGAGGAATAAGGCGCCTTCCAAAGTACTTTTTTCCACCTGGATGGCAGCCTTGGGTAAGATTCTAACTACCGACAACCTCCGGAAGCGTCAGATAATTATTGCGGACTGGTGTTGCATGTGTAAGAAAGCCGGTGAGTCAGTGGAACATCTCTTGTTACATTGTGAGACAGCTAGAGCGTTGTGGTGTGAAGTGTTCAGCAGAATTGGATTAAACTGGGTGATGCCTGCTACGGTAGTTGACGTTTTGGCTTGTTGGGGGATACCAGGAGGACTCCCATAGATTAAAGAAATGTGAAAGATGGTTCCTATCTGCATTATGTGGTGCATTTGGCGAGAGAGCAATGAAAGGACCTTCGAAGATAAGGAGAGGACACTAGAGGAGCTTCGCTCCCTTTTTTTCATTACTTTACTTCTTTGGGCCATTTTGTTAGACTTTAATGGCCAAAATGTACACGATTTTCTTCTTTCTTCTTTAGCGAACTAGATAGGTCTTATCTCTTGTATTACATCTTGTATACTTGGGCTTTGCCTATTCTTATTAATATTACCGTTTACCTATAAAAAAAAAACATTAACAATGAGGCTTGAGACTTTGAGAGAGGATTTTGACTTCATCTTTACATTTAAATGATTTACGTTTCCGCAAGGCGCATTGCGTAGCATATGATAAATTATTATTTTTTAATAAGTGCTATGATAAATGTCTATTTTTGAGAGATTTCTTTTTAATAAAGCATTCTGTGTCTAAATGTATGGAATCTTTTATACCTGGCACAAACAATATATGTTTTAAGGTTAGTAACATTTGGTTCCTCTAACTTTACAACCTTAGAGGGATAGGGTGTTGCAAACATATAACCAAAAACACATTTTCCGAGCTTGTTTTTGGGTGTCATCATTACAATTTCTTTCACATTGAAATATGAAGCTTCAGGCTGCAAAGGTAAGAGGATCCTGGAATACATTGGGTGAACATCAAATCGGTGACTGTTAGGATGCAAGGGGAAAACAGATTCCAAACGACTTTACAAATCAGCTCTAAACATAAACTAGAGTCCAGCAGCATCAAGGTGGCAAGACATCAACAGGAAAATACAAAAATATAATCTCAATATTTGCTTCGGTAATGCCAAAGAGGATGGTGGATCTTTTGGCTTGTTGGTGCGAAACACGGGAATATCTTCAAGTAGCAAATTTAATGACTCGTATGCTTCTTTTTCTGCTCATAGGATGGTATTTCTCTCTTATATACCACCTATGTACTTGGGCTATGCCTAATTTTGAGGATCAATAAATTTTCTTACTTGTAAAAAATAAAAAATAAATATCAAGAGTGGTCAATGGATGAGCTTAGAAACTTATTTTTTAATACTCCATTGGTCGATTGCAATTGATTTTCATGGCATGACTTTTCATGAATTCCTTGTATCACTAAACTAGCACGCTTAGGCGTTGCTCTTGTATATGTCCCATATACTTGGGCTCTTGTGTACTCTTTTGATCAATAAAAATTTTCTTACTGATAAAAAAAAGTAATAATGTGTTTTTGTTAATATTACAAAAATTTGCCTACCGATAAAAAAAAGTAATAGTGCTTTTTTGTTAACATTACAGTTTTTATTCCCAAATGTTCTGATCTTTTACTAGACAACAATGATGACAACAACAATAAGGCCACTAATGACAAACACCTTAAAACTACTTAGAGTAGACAAAAACTTCCAAATCTGGAAAATCATTGTTATTGATGCATGTATTTTGGTAGATAGCCAGTAATGAAGATAATGATACCTAAAGAAGGACAGAGAATTTAAAGCATGAGAATATTTATAGGAAAAATTTTCGCTCACCAAAGGCATGTCAACATCTGTTTTACTCTTTTTGAATGTCCAGCTACCACACTTTACTGTTTTGAGAAATTGAAACACCTGTGGCTTGGAATAGAATCTATATCCAGTCAACGGATCAATGTAACACTGCAACAGGAATATAGCAGCATAAAAACTTGAGAAATGTATTACTGTTGGAAGGCAAAATACAAGAATGAAGGGACTGAAATATTCAGAATAATTAACTTTAGTATTTAGAGAGGGGAAAAAGTTTTACTGAGAGACTAATTTAGGCATTATCTTTCAAATTTTTCATGGACTGTAGAGAAAAAATATGGAAAATAAATAAATAAACATATTAAATTTGACCCAAATAGGAATATACCTCATCGCTGTTACCAATATGTATAGATATCAATCAATTAACACATATGCAAAAATGGAACACCGAACACTTGCACCCTATGGCACATGCTATGCCAACTAGCCACTCCAAAGTTACTGATAAAAAAAATAAGTAGCCACTCCAAAGTTATGGCTAATTCATGATTAACAGCACAGTCGAGGTTCACATTATAAACAAGAATAAAGATAATAATACAAGGAAAAAAATCAACCACCAGTGATGTACAACAAAGCAAAGACAGATGACATTAAAAATAACAGCTAAATCATGATTAATTAGTAGCAAACCAGACATTCCCCAGTTGAACCAGCATTAATATGCCAAGGGGTTTGTAATATAAAATGGTAAAACTCCATACAGTATATTATACCTTGTACTTTGATCCAATTCGTGAACCACTATTTCGGACTTTTACCACCACAGTCCAACCTTTAGGTAACCATTCAGGACGTTCATTTGTTTCTTGTGCAAGCTGTCAAAAACCAAACATGATCATATGGAAGGTAGATATAAATATGGGAAGTCTAAACCATAGAAGTGTAGGATAATCCAACGTCACACATACTGGTTTAGAATTGTTGCTAGATTGCCTTTTAATGTGCCTATCACTTGGCAGATGCTTTGTACCTTCACTGCTAACTTTTAAATAGTGGATAACATCATCTTTGGAAAAGAACTTCTGTCCAGTTTCCAAATTTGTGTAAAACTACAAGAGCAGGAAAAAAATATCATAAGCATCAGAGCAGCCCTACGACCAAAACATTTCTTTTTCTAAGTAGTCGGTTCTAAGGTATGTAATTTCAAATATCTGCAATAACTCATTCCCAATCTAGCCAATGCTGAGTTATAGTGTAATTATATATATATATATATATATAAAACTTACGAAGTCCTTTAAATTATGCACTTGCTAATTAAAAATACTGGAATTAGGGTACTTATGAATTTTTTTTTTTTTTTATATGTATAATCGAGTTTAAAATTTTTGTTGTTTGCACACCTCTTTCAAACAACGTATAAGCTACAGGATAAGCTTAGAGAAATGTTCATTTGCTGAGATACTGGATGCTTACCGAAAGAGGGGAATTGCACGTAAGAAAAGGGAGAATCTTCATGGACTGGCTTCCACCAATCGAAGTTTCACGCATTTCAGATGGTGGTAAAGTGAGACCACATAATGTATTGCTCTTTAAATTAAACATGAGGCTATTTACTTTTATTCATTAACCAAGTATCGAATTCAACTAGTATAATTGATTTTTTATATCTGAATTAAATCTTTAAATTCATATTTTTTCTATATACTTTTGCACATGCACTTGCATATTCAATTAAAGATTATAACCGGCTCCCAAAATAAAATTACCGGCTTCGCCCTGATATGCAGCTAACCGAAAAAACTTACTCAACAAAGCGTCGTGACCCATACCGTTATAAAAGTAACATCAGGTGTAACGGAGATAATAAGGACACATATTTGATCAAAGAGATCAATGATCTAGCAATTAATATCGTCGTATTCAAATTCAGCTGTAAAATCCAGATACAAGAGGTGCAAGCTAGAACAATTACAAATCACCTAAAGAAAACGTAAAAATTAAGCTCGAATGTTAGATATTACCCTAATTTTACGGCCGGTTTTTTGCACTTTGAATTGAACGGTCCAGCCGGAGGGAAGCCAGTCCGGCGAGTTATGCGCCACCATTTCGCCGCAATCTCTCTAAGGTGAGAAGTCGCCGTAACGCGATACTTCTCCGACTCTCCCTCTCTCTCTCTCTCTCTAGTGCCTCCGAGAGGTTTGAGCTTTCGCTTTGAGAATAGTGACAGAAGAGAAGTGAAATAATGTGTATATTAATTGGACGCATCGAGATGCGTCTGAGGCCACGTGTTGTTAGTGGAAGGATTAGATTAAAAGAAGATTCCGTCTCGACTCTCTTGGTACTTGCATGGGTAATATAACCACAATTGTACTACGAGTATGGTGCATTTTCTTCCAAAAAAAAAAAAAAAACATAAGACTATATTTTAAAAAAATATAACAAAATATTTTATATTTTTAGAATCTACCTTTTCATAAAAAAAAATTTATATGAAACTTATTTATTTATAATTTGTATATTTAGTATTCATCTCTAAAACATATCGAAACCTATTTAAAAGAAGGTTTTTCCACTTAATTTATTGAACCTCGTGTTTATTTATTTATTTTAAATAAAAAAATAGTTTATATAGTTACAAGTGAATAAACATAAGATTTATATAAAAAATTTTATTTTTTTAATAATGTTATATACAGTTTTAAATTTACCCTCTAAAACATAACGAAACCTATTAAAATAAGATTTTTTCACTTAATTTATTGAATCTCATGTTTATTTATTTATTTTAAATAAAAAAATAGTTTATACAATTGCGAGTGAATAAATATAAGATTTATAAAAAAAAATTATTTTTAATAATATTATATACAGTTTTAGAATTAATAGAATTGGATTTATCTATTTTAAAAATAATAATAAATAAGGTTTACATACCTTAAAATCGTATCTATCATTTCATAATTTTTAATAGAAGCCTTATTATATTTTAAAAGAAAATATCTAGCATATTCTTGTGTATATATATAATTTTTAAAAAAATTCTGTTCATTCTTTTTATATCATATATCTGTTTTTTTATTTCTTTTATATATATATATTCTTAGTATAGAAATGATTAGCAGAATTTTTTTTATTTTTTTATTTTTTTATTTTTTATTTTTTATTTTTTTAACTTCTTCGGTTTGAAGTTAAATGATAAATCCATTATCTTAACGAGAGTCGGGCACAAATGCCGTTGTGCCATGAAGCCAAAAGTTACAAACTCAAGGCCCATTTGGGCCCATTTCCGCCTATCTTAAACCCTAACCCATCTCCTTCCACCTTAAACCTAAACCCTGTACCTCAATCTGTCTCCCTCGCTCAGTCTTTGTTCTCTCTGCGTCTCAATTCGAGCTTCTTTTAGCTCAAAACCAAATGTCCTATTCGGTCCTTCTAGAACGTCCCAGAACCTTATCGAAGCTCCTCTGCACTTTCATCTTCACCCGGCCCATGGGCGGCGGGCCCCGGACCTTCCCCGGCGGCGTCAACAAGTGGCAATGGAAGCGCATGCATGAGAAACGGGCCAAAGAGAAAGAGAAGCGACTCCTCGAGCAAGAAAAGCAGCTCTTCCATGCCCGAGTCCGCTCCCAAATCCGGGCCAAACTCGCCGGCAAGCCCGACCCATCTATAAACCCGGACCCATCCAACGGTCACGGTCCGATGAGCCCCACTGACCACATTAAAGCCCTAGCCAATCGCTTCATGAAAGATGGAGCCGAAGATTTGTGGAACGAAGACGACGGTCCGTTGAAATGTCCACCGACGCGGGGGACGAACGAACCGTTAGGGCGTATCCGAGCGAACGGGGGGAGAGGATCAGTCGGATATCCGATGGATTTGAGGAAGTTGATATCGGAAGGGCGGGAAAATGTGAATTTGACAAATTCGAACGGCCGCTATGTGAATACAAGGAACTATTCTGTGCAAAGCCGGAGGCGGTTTCGGCGGAATGAGAGCTCGGAAAGCGATGATGACGACTCGGATTACGGTCCAGTAAGGGAGCCCGCGAAACACTTTGCCAAAAACTTGGCGAAACTTGTGGGCCAAAGGAATAGGTTCTGCAGAGACGATAGCTCTCCGAGAGACGACGAATCGGGTTCGGATTTCGAGGGAGAGTCGTCTAAGTATTTTTCGGGAAATTCGAGTTGGGGGAAACTGAGTGTGGATGGAAAGGAGGACTTGGAGGATGAGAATGAGAGAATGAGAGGTGGGAGGGGAGTGAGGAAGGTGGGGAGCAGTGCGTCTCTCGGGAAGTATGATATGAAGATTACTAAAAGAGTGCCGCTGCGGTTGTTGGAGGAGGAGAGTGATTTTTCGGGGCAGGTTGAGTTGATAAGGCATGAACTAAGCAAGAAGGGTTTGATTGAGAATGGAAGGGAGAAGGGTGAGGAGGCATCAATTCTTACTCAGAAAAGGTAGGCAAAGTGCTTTTAGCTAGAGGATGGGGGATTGTTCTTTGTTCGATTGCTAAGCGAATTTCGGTGAAAAAAAATATGTCAACGGAATACTCGTTGATCATTTACAACTGCATAACGTGTGGTCACTTGGACTTTATGATATAAAAACTTTGTAAATTATGAGATTACAATTTCGTATATCTGTTTGTATTTGCTATTCCTTGGCGTATAAAAGTGTGGCTTTGATAGGTACGTTTTGTATAGATATAAAGGTTTTTGAATGGAGGAACTTCTCTGTGCTAACAGGTAATTCTGTGTGTTTTTTTTTTTTTTTCTCTGTCCAGATTTGATGAGTGTGGTATATCCCCAAGGACAGTCAAGGCACTCAATGCTGCTGGGTATGTTCAAATGACACGGGTACAGGAAGCTACTCTATCTGTTTGCCTTGAGGGTATGCTAGCTGTTTCTTTGGCCATGTTGGTTGTAATTAGCATCCATTTTCTATGTTTACCTTCCCAATTCTTTAGTCGTGTTGATTATGTAGCATATATTGTTGATAATAAACTCTTTATTATTATCTGAGAACTTGAGTTTTTCATTCAGTACAGTGGTTTACTAGCATTAATAGGCATTGGTGAGTGGTGTCATTCAACTGCAAAATTTGCAGTAAAAAATGTTGAAGTCTGTGTTAGTTTTTTTTTTTTTGATAAGTCTGTGTTATTTACCTTCACCTTTGAAGATGTGAGTGAGATATGGATGTTACCACCGCCAGATTGGAACGAGGAAGGTGACTTCCTTGGAACTTATGACGTTGGAGATTAAATTCTGAGGCATGAGTCTGAAGCGTTACATATAAAGTTGGTAAATGAATGATCTACATGATTAATGTGTAGCAATATAAATTTGAGTGCCAAGGTGAAGTGGGATGATTGTGTCAAGGTTTTAAGTGTTTGCCATTACCTGTAGCTATATTATTGTGTCATATTGTACGAAGTATTTGGGGACTAAAGTTCAAACCTTTATGGTGATATGATAAATAACTAATTACCATTTCCTTATACCTATATAATTGTTTTCATGGGTTTGCTGCTGTGTCATCACCATGTGTGTATCATCGTCAATATGTTATTCCTGATGCATTCACCTTTAAGATGGTTCATTTATATTTACATGATGAATTGTCATGCTTGGTCACTAATTCCATGACGAAGTGTTATAATTGGTGTAGCTCTGGTTTGATTCCGATTGCTTAAAGATGTTTGATTTCTTCATTATTAACAAGAATCAAGATTATAATTGATGGTTTTCTTTCTACTGTGGGTGCAGGCAAGGATGCCTTGGTCAAAGCTAAAGCCGGTACAGGCAAAAGTGCAGCCTTTTTGGTACTGAAGGCTATCTTTATCTCTTCTGAATTAGTATGTAATATATTTTGTTCTTTCCTTCAAATGCTGTTGTTAAACAAAAACAGCTTCCTACCATTGAAGCAGTTCTAAAGGCTGTGAGTGACAACACCATTCATCGGGTGCCTCCAATTTATGTTCTTATTCTCTGCCCCACAAGGGAACTTGCAAGTCAGATTGCTGCAGAAGCAAATGTTATGCTAAAGTACCATGATGGCATAAGTGTGCAAACACTAGTTGGAGGTACACGTTTCAAAGATGACCAGAAACGCTTAGAATCGTATCCATGCCAGGTTTGCTTATGTGTTATGCATGTTATGGTTTGTGCTTTTGGAGCATGTGATTACTAAGAAAGTGGATGGCTAATATACCAACAACCAAATGCTACCATTCCATCTGTTGCAGTATTGATGCAGGAAGATAATGGTTTCCTTTTTTAAAATTATTCTGATGAACATTTGGCAGATAATAGTTGCAACTCCTGGTAGGTTGCTGGATCACATTGAAAATAGGTCTGGCTTGTCTGCGCGCTTAATGAGATTGAAGATGCTCATACTTGATGAAGCTGATTACTTACTAGACCTTGGATTTAGGAAGGACCTGGAGAAAATTGTTGATTGTTTGCCCCGTCAGAGACAGTCCTTGCTGTTTTCTGCAACCATCCCAAAAGAGGTTACATTTTCTTAACCTGTCATTTCAAGTTGTAATACCATTTTATTTTTTAAGAAAAATTCTATGTGCTGTCATTTTTACATATTCTTTTGTGCACTCTATTGATGTGATTGGTTACGTATTAAAAAAAATTTGATGTAACGAAACACATCAATGGAGTGCGCAGGGAGTACGTAAAAGTGACTGTATGTAGCATCACTCATTTTTTAATATGTGAAACTGCTGCTTAATTATCAAAATATATATATATATATATATGTGAAACTGCTAAAAATATTATGTTCTGGATAATGATTATGCAGGTTCGCCGGATATCTCAACTTGTTTTGAAAAGAGAACATGCTTATATTGATACAATAGGTCTGGGTTGTGTAGAAACTCCATCTAAGGTGTGTTGTTAGTTTTAACTTGGGTATCAGAAATGAGAAAGTTACTGTTTCTCTTGAACTTCTACTCCAAACTTTAAGTTGATGACATGCATACTTTACATAGTTCTGCTCCGTTGTTTTAATTGTTTGTCTTGATGTTCATTTTAGTTTTATTAGAGTCATGAACATTTTTTATTTATTTTTTCATAGTTAAGAATAATGGATATTATGGTTGTCTCCAAGTTTGACATGGGAAGCTGCAAATTTAATGCTTTCTGTGGTTTGGTTTGCTAACTGCAGGTTAAGCAATCTTGTATTGTTGCTTCACATGAATTACATTTTCAAATTTTGCACCATCTTCTGAAGGAACATATCTCTCAATCACCTGAATACAAGGTCAGATTTGCAGTCACTAGGAAAAAAGATTATTAGAGTTTCTTATCAAAAGAAGATTTGTAGAGTTAGCTTTTCATTTTTAATGGAATCCCGTATGCCAAAATTTTTTTTACTTGCACTCAGGTTATTGTCTTTTGTACAACTGGGATGGTAACATCACTCATATATCTACTTCTCCGGGAAATGCGAATGAGTGTAAGGGAGATGCATTCTAGAAAGCCTCAGCTTTACCGTACTCGCATTTCTGAAGAATTCAGGGAATCAAAAAGATTGATTCTCGTCACATCTGATGTTTCAGCACGTGGAATGAATTACCCTGATGTTACTTTGGTCATTCAGGTATCCATAAAGCTTTTTTAGATTTGAACATTTAACTCTAAACTATGTAATTGGTTGCAGTATCCCCTGCTATTAAAATTTCCTTAATTTCTGATATATATTTTTTTTATAAGTCCATAATTTTGGTACATTTAACCTTAAAACTCGTGTTTGTCATACCATCACATGATCGCATGCTTATTTATTTATTTATTTTGGATTTTCCTGTAATCATTTGAAAAGCATGTGTAATTTTTTTGTTAAGTAGAAATTGACATTTTTTATAAGTTAAGTAGAAATTAACATGTGGAAATTAAGGTTAAATTTGGCAGAAATCGGAGAAATTTTAACTGTGGAAGAACATTGAAACTAATAGCATAATTTAGGGGGTTGATTGCTCAAATTTAGAATATATAGGGACCCATCTTATTCAAATTTACTTCTATTAGAAGCCCATGGACTCTAAATGATTAAATGCCCCAATCCATCTTTTATGGAAAGCAGGGATCCGATGCTGCAGTTATTTGTAATGAAATCGATGGATTCACTACAATTTTCCTTGAAAAATTATAAATGTTCAGTGTCCTTTAATGTTGAAGTAAATGCCAAATAGCCTGTAATTATTAGATTCTTCTCTACTTTGTTTGCATTACCCTCTAGTAAGTTAAGCTAAATTTGAAAGACTTATTACCAGATAGGAATTCCTTCTGACCGGGAGCAGTATATACATCGGCTTGGCAGAACTGGACGAGAAGGCAAAGAAGGGGAATGCATACTGTTGCTTGCACCATGGGAAGAGTATTTCTTGGATGAAATTAAAGACCTGCCTCTTGAGAAAGTTCCTTTACCACATTTAGATCCGGAGATAAAGCTAAAGGTTAGTGTCCAACTCCACATTGATAAGTTGCGTCTCTCCTGGTTATATAACTTATATTTGCGTGCTTTTATGATGTTCATGAAGTGTGCATTGCAAGGTTATAGGTTTTCAATCCCTTGCAGGTCTCCTAACTGTAATTCTCTGGATCTATTTACACTTGCAGATGGAAGATTCATTGGCAAAGATTGATGGTAGTGTCAAAGATTCAGCATATCATGCTTGGCTTGGATATTATAATTCGATCAGGGAAATTGGCAGGGACAAAACTACTCTTGTGGAATTAGCCAACCAGTATTCTCAGTCAATCGGTTTACAGAAGCCTCCAGCACTCTTCCGGAAGACGGCTCTTAAAATGGGTTTGAAAGGTATCCCTGGCATCCACATTAAGAAGTAGATTCTTCTGTGTTCTAATCTACAAGTGATGATGAACTAAATGGAAGCAGGTGCCCTTCATGTTTTGGTTGTAATTCCCCTTAACAAAAAGAAGGCAAAGTTCAAAGTACATACCAAAACCAATATTCTTTATGTAAATACTTGAAGGAAACATGGTGTTAAGATTATGATGGCATACTTTGTTTTGATGCCACCTTAGGCGTCTTATGTCATTCTAGTCTCCTACACAGCCGGCCTTTAATAGCCAGTTATTGTTGTATCTTATGAAGTCGTAGAGTAGGCCATGCTTATTAGATTGTTATACTGAATATGTAATTCAATCAACTAGCTTGATTTTTTCTTTTTTTTTCTTTTTCTGAGACATTTCGTTTAATTAGATTTAGGGTATTTAAATAATTTAATAAATTGCTGGGGGGGGTTTTGTCAACATTTAATTTGTGAGATAAGCAATGGGGTATACAAATTGAAAAAAAAAAAAAAAAACTAGTAGTGGGTATCAAATTGTTATTTTTGATCATTTGGGATGCAATTTAAAAATAGAAAGTTTGGTAGCTGGGGATGCAAAATCACTCCCATTGATTGATTTAACATGCATGTGAAGTGTTTTACAATTCTTGAGCTCTTCGGGATGATAACTTGTCAATATTATCTGCTCGGAGATTAGGAAAACCATCTCTGCATATTTATGCTCAAGAAATTCCCCCATTATTCAATTGCTTGTATTCATACGTTTCTGACATCAAAGAAATTTCTCATCACAAATTCAAAATAATCACAAATATTATTGACTCTGAAGGCTCCAGGAAATTAAAGTCCTATGAATTCCTTGAAGTTATACAATGCTTTATAAAATTGGTTAACCGACAAAACCATACGCATCTGCTATCCTTTCAGATGATCAAAGAAAAAGACCTTATGACTTTTGAATTGACTTCGTGAATCACAATGCGACGTGATAATGTTAAACAAGAATTATCAATTAGGGCAGCTGCTGACTGTCTTTCGACAAGGCCAAAAATGAATACATCAGTGTTGAAAGATAGTAAGAGTGAAGGAAATATGGTTGCTAATTTTTTAGTCAAGGAGGGAACAAAAAATAATATTCAATTTGTTGGCCCAAAAATCGGACGAGGGAGACTTCAGGGACTTTTGCGCATTGATGGTTGAGGACTTCCATATTTATGCTATTGATTCATTGTTTATTTGTTTGTTGTAAATGGTAGTTCCTCAACCTCAACAAAGGTGAATCAATAAAGTTTCTCTTTTATTTTAAAAGAAGAAAATTAAGCTCATCACAAGTGGCAAATAAACTATTTAGGATTGCCAAAGGAAGATCATTTTGGTTTTAACAAATCTAATCATTATTCCTTGATGTGGCATTAAATGATTGGTTTACAAGTGAAATATAATAAATAGACTCTAATAATCTAATACCACATCTTAAGATGATGAGAATTAAGATCATAAATAGCATTACTCGACACTCATTACAAATGTAAAAAGGTCAAAATATCAAGGATTTTTTAATATAAAAAATGTGGAAGGCTTCTACATCAACCCAGTAAAAAATTAAGCTTATAAATAGTTTTTTTATTTATTTTTTTAAAAATAATATATTCATGTTCTTTTCCCCAATACAATAATTCTAAGGAATACAAGACAAGCTAAATCCAATTTTGAAACATCGTCGAAATCAAATCTTTTTTGGATCTAACAAGTAATCACAGATTGACCTAATTAATGAGGCATTAAAAAATGCTGCAACTTGCATCAAAAAATTATATGGCTGTTAATGAAGGTAGCCTAGGACATGGCTATCCTCGAGATACCAAATACAAAAACAAAGAAACAAAGCTACGTATCTTAGGTATATATTATGATACCTTTGATTGCGAAAGTGTTGGACCTTTCCGTTACAGCTTATATGAGCATGTTTACCAAGCATAACGAGGATACTCAATGATTAGAAATAATCTATTTACATGCTTTATTTCTTTCTTTTCTTTTTTCTTGATAAGGGGGTGAGGAATTTCGAATCCAAATTTTTCATTTAAAGAATCGGGTCATATGCCATCAAGTCATTAAACTCTTGACCTATTTACATGCTTGATTATTAACATTATCCAAGTGGAAACCTTTTGTATCAGCTAGAATAAAAAAAAATATTAATCTTTGTTCAGTATATAAGTGGTATATTTATACACTAACTTGTAAATAACAATCTCGTACCATTATACATTTGATTCTAATAAACGCCAATCTTATATGATATAACGTGTATGCGATTGAAATTTTTATAATTCATGATATAAGATGTTGACCTATGAATCAATAGTCCTCATTGGTGATTAAGCAAATACATTAAAAAGAGAACAAACCCTTCACCTAACCCCTCCATCCTTTCCGACCATAATATAGGGGACGGTTCGATTACATTATTAATGGGGCAACTTGAGTCTTGAGAATGTTGAGAAGGTAGACTTTACATGTTTCATGGGTCGGTGCAGACTAGACCGATCTGTCTTAGAAAATTGATTTCTTGTTTCTTGGATTAATTACTTGAATCCGAACATGCTACACCTAGGAATCAGTCTTCAGAACCACGTTATTGCAGACCAAAAAGTCTCCACCACCACCCCCCATACAAAAATCATACATGCCTACTTCAACTTCCAAACCTTTTCTTGGAAAATCACTCTCTCCACTTGAGCACCATCTTCCTTTTTTCATGCACATACAAAACCTTATTCCCCAAACTCCAAAAATCGAAACGAGGAAGATGAAAATGATGATTTTCATGTGGGTTCCAATTTTCATCACTTTCAGCCACTTGTTCCAAGGTTTTCCTTTTGAGGCAAGCTTCTAAGTTATTTGTAGACCAGTTGGATTGCGTCTACGTAGTACAAACTTGAATATAATGCAGAATGCAGATATAAAGTAGAGAATCAACGGCTCAGAAAGCAGGAACATGTAATAAGGCAAACTATACTCTGAACGCCGCTGTGTTACTTGTCAATGTGATCTAGCAGCACGTGTCCACAAATGTACCCCAAGTCTTCGACAATAATTATAGCACAAGTTAATATAATCAAAGCCAAATGGAGAAATTGAAATTAGGGCTGTATTTAATCTGACGTCAACGCTCTCACGCCCTTCACAGAACGGTTTTTTAAATCAGCACTCCACTGCATACAAAAGGACTGTATTAGCCTTCAACCCATCATAATATATCAGACATGACCTCTGCATTAGTGATTAGAGTCCAATGATTAAAATCTCGACTCTTTTAATAACCTGCATCGCAGGTAATTCTTATTCAGAATGGATGCAAAAAATGATATAGATGCAGCTTAAAATTGCAGGATGGTTGGATCGCAAATTCGGTGATAAGAAGAGGGTATTTCGGCCATTTGAATGTGCCTAATCGAGAGTTTTGGCTCTATCTGCACCACAAGTTGTCTGATCCTATATTAAAATGAGTCCAGCACCGCCTGCATTTGAGAACATAATTATAAGCAGCTCCTTCTGCCTTTGTTATCAGCAAGATTAGTTCTCTGTCATAGGCAGAATCATGGGAAGTCAGTATCTCAGAGTTTCATTTGTGGTTCTTGTCATCATACTCGCTCTCAGCCAGCAATCAACTTGCCGCCACATCCACAAAAACATGGGTGAAAAAACCAAGCAAACAGATAAATTCAACTTCTCTTCCAAGTTTTCAAGGTATTTCTCCACCGAAAGTGGAGAGGGATCCAACAAAGTTGGTACCGATCCGACTTACGGAGTTTCTCTACGACAAGTTCCAGGCGGACCAAACCCACTTCATAACTGATCAGCCTTCTTGAAAATCTTGTTTGTAGTTTGTAGTGAAGATATAATTTTTGTAGTTTGTAGTGCAATTCATTTTGTTTTCCTTAGATGTATGATACGTAGAGTCCAGAAGAAACGTGAATTGTTGTAGTGTCTGAAGAAAATGTAATTGCACTTGATTGAATAGTACTATAGACCATACATAGAAGCATGCATTCATTACTGCACAACGCTTGAATGTAAGTTGGAGGAGTCCTGTTTTCCCAGCAGAGCTGGAATCCAATCTGGTGAATACCTTAGATGACAAGATGGTTGATATGATTTTGGAACCAGAAAAAAATTACAGGAAACAAAGAGTTCAAATCTCGAAACGATCAAAAGTGAGTTAAATAAGAAGTTGATGGCAAAAACAGGGGATTGAAGTTCAACAACAGATGGCATGAATGGGATTCCGCCACCGCCTAAAGTATGAATATTCTAAAAGAAACTGCAATGGTTTAGAAAAGAAGTCAAGTTCAAGCACTTCAATAAGTAGTTAGTTGTTGTAATTTATGTAATTACTATCAGCCCGAATGGTGGGGCAGAGTCTTGACTCTTATGAAGTTTTAAATGTTTAGAAGGAACAGTCCAACCAATAATCGATTTGCATTTTCTACACGGTAATAGTTCTTCCTTTACAAGATCAAACAATATATTCTGGACAAATTTCCAAGATGTGATGCAAGTTGTGACCTCCTTGAGTAAAGATCAAGCATGAATACGACAGGGTTCATTATATATGCAACTGCCTATATAAAATCTATTATGCTTATTGGAGTATGGATAGAAGAAACCAAGTTAGCACGCAGGTACTTAGAGAGGACAGATCAGAATGATCAATCAATGGGGTCCTGATACAGAAATGTTCACCTCATGATATGACTCAAACTCTAAATTAGACCACAAATAACTAGAAGTAGAGAGGAGAGATTTTCTTCCAAGGTACTTCCTTTCCTCCATTCTCTGACAATGGCACTGATTAGTGATTAGCTTCAAAGTATCATCCAATGTGTTGCTTCCTACCAGTCTGTAGGACAGATCAAGAACCTGGTAGCTGGTCCTGATGCAAAGTACATGGATGGCATTTTTCTTTGGGATAAGAAAGACAGACTTTCAACCAAAACTCATGTTTTTGTCCTGGCACATACTGTGTGCGCTGTGCAGTTATATAGTCAACAAGCAAGAAACAACTTTTTAAATGTATATGACCCCTTGTTGAAAAGACATGCAACAAGAAATGAGTAACTATACTTTGAAATACAAGTGTGAGATAGAACATCGGTTAGTGAAACATGTCTATAGCAATAAATGGGAAATGGGAAGCAAAGAATACAGAAAGAAGCATTAGCATAAATTCATAATAATCAACCCCACCTCCCAGCCAAAAAAAAAAAGAAAGAAAGAGAAAGAAGAGCTGGCCTGCACACCTACTCCTAGAAAGTTGAGCAAACTGGCTAGAATGCCTTTCAAAATTGAAACCTGCAAGCACTGGATGTAAACAACATGATATATGTATTCTTTCAAATATGCATCAAATTAAGTACACAGGAGCACAGACCGTGAAGTATCCTCACTACATGATCTCAGTGCCCACTGGATCTATAGAAAAATGAACGGAGAGTATTTTCTGGGTGATTGGCTGGAATTTAGAACTCCATATCTGTTTTTTCAATCAAAAGTTAATTTAAGGATCTTGCTGCCTAATCTCTTTAACAAGATAAATCTAAGACAGCTTGAATAGGAATTTAAATAAGACTCGTGATTTGAAAATTTTAGGCCCCTTACATCTTTGTATTCTGAGCTGCCCATAAATATCCCAAAGGCCTCAACTGCAAAATATGTCAATACAAAGCAGTCAAAATATGGACTTGCCATACAATCAGATAGGAAATGTGAAAGAGAGCTCACATGACCGAAATCGTATCACCATTCCATGTGTATATTCCTTACTGCTGAGATTTAAATTGAGACCTGAGAATCCAATACAAGTAAGAAACGATAGATGGTATAAAACATTAATAGATGGGAGTTTTTCCTTAAATAAAACCAAGGAAAAACTATCTAAGCCGTAAGAGTTAACCATAGTGCTATAAGATGTGGATTATTTATAACCTGTTTGTAGTTTATATTTACTTCTTAAACTGCAACCAGCCTGCTCAAAGAAGATCACTAGGGGGCATAACAATTGATGAGTTTCAGCTCAAGTATACCTTGAGTAGATTGGACAATTAAGGATGGAAACCCAATTGTCAGCCTTGCAAGAGAAGCCAATGCATGTTCAGCAGCTCCACCAACTGCATCACTAACAACTGAAATCAAAAGCACGAACTCTAGACCGTAGTTGAATTCCTGTCAAGGAAGTAACATGAATACCTTTAGAAAAGACAGTACCAGTGAGCAAACAAAATTCATATCGCAGCTTGTGGTGCAGATAATGGAAACTCCAGTTTTTATTGGGTTCCAAATCGGTGAAAGAATAAAAGCATCTTAGTCCATAAATAAGACATTATTTCATTTCTATATATTTTAATGCCTTTGCTGCATTCATGATTAGGAATGATCTATATACAAAAAACCTCATGGAATCAAAATTCAAAGCTTCCACATTGCATCACTCTTTACCTCTCCCTTCCGAAATATGGAGAGAATATCATCTTCTACTTCAGCTTCAAAATCCACATTAATTAACCCCTGTTTATATAAAGCACATATCAGTAAAACAAGCGGCAAAATACGAAAATCTGAGGTAAGGTTAATTCTGAGGAAACCATAACAAATGACAGTATGAACAGAGTGCCCGTGTTTACATGCCAGGCCATACATGGCAGTAAGGCATAACATGCTCTTTGAGAACTCCCAAGTAGAAAACGTTCTCATAGAACTTTGCAAGGTCTTCTTTTCTTTGGAAGCGCATGTAGAGAGCATGGGTGTAATTTTCGATATTTTCTTCTGAGATACGTCCTGCAAGAATAATTAGAGCATCTATCCTCTAAAAATCAACCAATAAACATATGTCCATGTGAATGTGAGTAAGTGTATGCTTGTGTGCCTGATCAAATTTCCAAAGTAATTGACAGGTTATATATGTCAATGTAGATGGGACAGCTCAAACTACCAAACTAAACCGAGTGTTTAGTAACATCTTTAAAAAGAGACATATTTGTTCTTGGATTTTAAAGACATATTTGTTGTTGGAGCATGGACTACAGTAATTTACTCTTTCAGACTCTGAAGAGAACCCAAAACTTGATTCAGGCAAGTAATAGTAGGTCAACATTATGTCCTTGGATTCTATCTGAGCAGAACCTTACCTAATGATATCGCAACAATGCCACGCATTTGATATTGGGTTGTATAAAGATAATCCAGCATATCCTTCTCTTCCTCCTCAGATAAATTCTCCTTTGCTTTAAGCAGACATATGTGTTCCACAACTTCTCTGAATCAAACAGAAATAACCCAACACTTACGAAAGCAATGTGATAGTGCATTGGCTAATGAAAGCAACCATACGCATCAAACTGGAAAAGCTGAAACCGTACACAACCTAGCAAATGTGATGCTTAGAGTGTCCAGCTATAATGTACGCAAGAACCTAGACGGAATAAAGGATATAGCCAAGGAAATCATGTCATATTGCAAAAGTTAGCAAGCCTGCAACCATAAGAAACCGATATGGAGCTATAAATCAGCTTGCACGGACCCCCGTCAAGAAGAGTCCTATTAGAAATAAACGTCTCCACACTCTCAACCACTTTTTGGTGCCATTTTCCACACATGAAATACCAATCAATACATATAGGCATATAAAAAGGAGCCCCCCGGCAACACAATGTTACCCACATTTTCCCTGTAGACAAAGATATAAAATTTGGTGTATACCTCCGAGTACTATCATGCTTGAGAACCATGTAAGGGTAATTCAGATCACAAATTGTTACCCACTTGCCCCTCAGAACTAAAAGACCGATCCCTAAGGTGTTCGACACAACGACATTGAATCTCACAAAAACATTTTTAACTGTTTAGTCTTGGTCCAACCTTTGAGTGACAAGACAAACATTAATGTCCCTTTGGTTCGCACAATTGTTTCACATTCAGAAACCCATATAAAAATCTCATTGACAACAATTTAAAAGGCCTTGAACCTTTTCCTCTCCGACTTGAAGCCTGAGCTCCCCTCCTCAGCAGCAGAAACTATCACTGGCCGACACATTCCCCGCCTCCACCTCGTTTTCATGATTCCATTCGCCACAGAAACTGGAATAAAATAAGATTCCCAAAAAAAAAAAAAAAAAAGATTCAAATCGAATGCTTTCCTAAAGGGCAAAATGTGATTGCGGCAATGAAACCCACCGTTCAAAGAAGCCGAGCGCGGAAACACGGGGTTAAGGCGGCGAGGGTGGTGGATGAGATAAGTGGGAGAGGGAGTTGAGGCATGGGGAGCATGAATGAGCATTGTAGGTGCCCTTTTTTCTGCCTTTCGGATTCTTCTGGGTGATTCAGAGTGTCTAGCGTGTGCGTGTGGATTCGTTTTCTGATATCGCCAGCGTAAAAGATCGTCGAACATAGGCCTCACAGACACGGAACGGTAAGGCCAAAAATGGGTGGACTAGGTAAAACACAATCGCTTAAATAGTTTAGCGGCTTCGTAGTATTGGCGCCTTCTTGTCAATGCAATGACCAACTTACCCTTCATTCTAATACCATTTACCCTTTTTTAACCCATCAGCATTTATACAGTAAAATGAAAAAAATTTATTTATCTATTTTCTTATTATTCTCTCGTCATCTTCTGATGTAACATTATAGTATAAATTTATAAGTAAAATATAATAAATAGTTTTTAATTATCTAATCTCACATCATGAGATGATGAGAATTGAAATATTTATTTCATATTAATAAGATGTGATGTATTTATAAAATTATAGTTATATATGGATAGACCATTGTAACTTTGCGTTTCCTAAAATCTCAAAAATAAGCAAATCTTATATATAATTATAATAAAAAAATTTCAATCAACTTATTTAATTACCTACAATTTGGGAAAAAAAAACATGAAATTTGTCTAAATGTACGTACACTAGTTAAAGATTAATAACATGATTATTGTCATGGACGCCAATATTATAATAATCACTGTGCTGGCCGGTTTTCAAAGGTGGTCATGTTTGGCTGCATCCTTCAATATTCACTACAAAAAATAAGCATATTTCTTACGAACATGGTCAGCAGAAAATAGTATACTATTCGCCGGTCGGAAATAACTATTAGCAGCTAAAAATAATTGCCCGAAAATCGTCACAAATTTTGAGCCAAGAAAGTTTTTTCCCGACTACTGTAATAATTGACAAAACTATTTAAGTATTTCCGGCAACATTTAGTTGCCGTAAAAATTAAAAAAATGTCACAAATATTTTTGACAACTACTATTCATACTTTTTTTATGATTTTTTTTTTTTTTTTGCATTTTTTTAATTATATTGATTTTTATCCACTCAT